>NC_057814.1:317507152-317529276 GCF_018294505.1 Triticum aestivum | reverse complement strand
GGCGGTGGTCGCCGGCGGTGGCGGGGCCTTTGTGGGGCGGTGGCGTGGGGATCGCCGGAGAAAAAGCTCGGCATCGGGCGGCCTAGAGGGATGGCCGGGGCGGCGGCGGACTGGCGGTGGGGAGTGTTTTCGGGGCAGGCGGGGCGGCGAACCGCCGGCCGCGGGCGGTGGGGGGCTGCTGTTTGGCCGGTGGGGGCTGGCGGCTCAGGGGGTGGAGGTTGAAGATGAACCGCAGGCCCTTGATTTCATATCCAACGGCTGCAAATCGACTGACCAGAGATGAAAAAGTTAGTCGACCGACGTGTAGCCTCACCTTGCTACTGCGTTCAGTTCGACAGCAAAAATCAGTTTCGACAGCAAAATTCAGTTTCGATAGTTTAGTTCAGTTTCGACAGTTAAGTTCAGTTTCGACAGTTAAATTCAGTTTCGAGAGTTAAGTTCAGAGATGAGCGGCTGATGTATTTTACATCTAGCACTTTGTGGTTATGTATTTTACGTCATGTATTGGAGATGCTCTTAGAATTCCACTCAGGTTAACGTTGTTCGTTGTCTCTCTTGTCCTGCTTCAGCCTCGGCATCGTACAACTCACTGCAGCTGCTCCAACGACGAAACCCTTCATCACAGCGGAGCAGTACCTCGGGCTCCATCTCCAGACGCCTAAGATCTTCTTCCCCTCCTCCGACAGTCAAGTCAGTCGGAGCATCCTCATCGGCCAACCCAAGCACGCTGAGATCGACATGGCTTCGCCAAAGAGGTTGTACACTTGTTGCATCTCTTTTTTACTCTGCATGTTATATATATTGTCCACTGAGCACTCGTAGTAACGGGAAATACGATTATTTTATCCTACTATATGACAAGCAGTGAGGTACCAGGAAACTTAGCTATCCGTGATGGACTCTCTTGAACGCCATCATTATTTATCTCTGCGCGTTTGAGCTGTGCATTTGTCGATGGGCCTGGGAGTTGAGCTAGTATGGCAGTGGCCTGGGTCCAAAGTAATAGAAGTAGCACAAAAACATTTTTTTAGTGTAGGATTTTCCTTGCTCAAGCCTGCCTACTAGAATCGCCAGTGCTTGAAAGGAAAAGTGAATGAAAAACATCGGAATTGGAAAGTTTCCTATGGTACTACTTTTCATGAATTTGGTGCAAAGGAATGGAGCAAAGGAAAACTGTAGGATTTGTTCCTTCAGTGTCTCCTTGAAAGAAAAACCGTAGGAAATCTAATTTCCACTTCTCCTCCTTTTCATATTCCTATTCATCAAGCACAAGACTAAGAGATAGTAGCATAATAGAATTATAACCGTACATTTTCTTGTGGTTTGACTTAATCTCACCATGCTTTTTTGCATCCTGTGATCTTCCAATTGTTGTGAATCAAACACCCAGATTGGCAGAAATCCTGTGTTTTTAAATTCTCTGTTTTGCACGTGCATTCCTATCCAATTCCTGTCTATTTCCTATCCCTGCATTGTTAGAATCCTCAAATTCAAACAAGCCCTTACTCAATTACTTCTGTTACAGATATGTGTCAAAGAAAACCTTGTGTGGTTTGTCCTGCTCCTGCGGCGCTGTGTTCCACCCCAGCTCAGCTGCTCCAAGGACGGAAGGGTTCACCACAGCAGGGATCCGCTCTCCAGACTGTCTTTCGCCGCCTCAGATCTTCTTCCCCGCCGCCGGCAGCCACGGCAACTGCATTACCATCATCAACTGAGCAGATGACCTTGAGGACTACACGGGTCTGCAGGAGAGGTCGCACTCTTCCGTGTCTGCTTACGTTATGCGTCGCTTAATATGATGACATGCTACATTATCGTCGTGTTCACCTATTAGACTCCGAGTCAGGTCCAAACTAATGCTGAAACTTGAGTTTTTAAATGGTTGTGGGGTACATATTGGGGCAGCAATAATTACTATCTGTCTACTATCTGGTTAATCTCCGGTGTCTACTATGAGTTTCATGTTGGGTGCAAACAAACATTAAAGGAGCCATTATCTGTATTTTTTAACTAAATCTATTATCTGCCTGCTATCATTGCTTTTGGGTCAATCCACAGTTTGCTACCATCACTCTGGATTTGTGCATGCACTCCTTACATAATCTCACTATGTTTTATTCCTATGCATGCCAGTTATTGTACACAATGGAACTGATCATGTAGAGCAAAAGAGACGAGCCTTGCGTGGCAATAAAATTTCATGCAGACGTCGTTCCATGGTGGGCGCAAAGGCAGCCCCCCTCCACCCATTTAGGATCGTAATCAAGAGGGAGATAACTGTTCTGAGGGGGATTCAGAAGGAGAAGACCACTCCTATTTACCCCATGAGGTCTTCGCTCTAACTTGGCATGCTGATGTTGGTAATATCATGCATATGGTGCCTTGCATTGCTTACTGTATACATTAAAGATGTCATCTGCTTAGTTTAGACCTTCTTTGTGTCAATGCCATATGTTTAGTTTCTTTATCGTATATGTGATTCATGCAATGCCATCTTGTCTAGCCAGGCATCATATATGTGAATTTCGCAATGCCACCCTGGTTAGCCAGTCATCTTATATGTGAATTATATCATGCCATCATTTTTTTATTACGTGTTAAATTTGTCAACAATTTTAGTACATTCAATTACTCTTCCTGTGCATCAGCCATTCGGCATGGCCATGGAAAAATCTGGAGTGGAAACAAGGTCTTCAGAGCAGACAATGCTATATGACGAAGCGCATGTCTTGCTGGGTACCGATAGCTCCTCAGAGGAGGATTCAGAGACAGATGATCAGTCATATTTCCCCCCCGAGGTGCATGCCCTATCTTGGCAGGGTTATGTTGCTCATATCGTGCATACGATATCTTGCATTGCTATGTCATTTGTTTAGTTTAGACATACTTTGTGTGAATGCCACCTGTTTAGTGTCTAATTACCATATATGTGAATTATGCAATGCCATCTTGTTGCAAGACATTATATATGTGAATTATGCAATGTTATCTTGTTGCAAGGCATTATGTATGTGAATTATGCAATGCCATGCTGTTTAGGCAAGCGTCATATATGTGAATTATATCATGCCGTCCTTTTTTTGTATTTCTCATTGCTTTTGTCGACAATGTTTGTATATTCAATTGCTCTTCCTGTGCATCAACCATTTGAATTGGTGATGGAGAAATCTGGAGTGAAAACAAGGTCTTCAGAGCAGACAATGCTACCTGCTGAAGAAAATATCTTGCTGGTTACAGATAGCTCTTCAGAGGAGGATTCAAAGGCAGATGACCAGTCCTATTATCCCCCTGAGGTGTATGCTCAAACTTGGCAGGGTTATATTACTCATATAATGCATATGATGTATTGCAATGCTTAGTTTTTACATCATACACACAATATTGAATGCCATCTCCTTAGTTGACACATCATATATGCGATTGCCCTCTGCTCACTTCCTTAGTATATAAATCATATATTTGAATTATGTCATGCGATGATGTTTACATAGACAACATGTATCTGAATAATGGCATGCCAACCCATTTTCTAAAGACATAATATAGTTATATCATCTTATCCTGTTTACACAGTCATCATATTTTAAATCATTTCATTCTATCCGTGAATTGTATCATGCCATCATGTTTCCATCGACGGCATGTTTGTGATTTATGGCATGCCAACCACTTTAATAGACACATCGTATAGTTATATCATGTCATCCTATTTACATAGTCATCATATTTTGAAGTATGTCATTCTATCCTGTTTAGTTAGCCATCATACATGTGAAATTGTGTCATGCTATCCTGTTTAATTAGCCATCATATATGTGAAATTATGTCCTGCTATTCTGTTTGCTTAGACAACATAAATGTGAATTATTTCATGCCCTGTTTTCTTCCCTACTATCCATTGCACCTGTCTATCTTACAATGTCTGTACATTCAATTACTTTTCTTGTTTATCAGCCATTTCAATTGGAGGGAGTGATGGCAGTATCTGTGGGAGTAAAAACACGGTCTTCAGAAAAGATCGTGCTACCTGTCGATGCAGATAGAACCACGGTTGTACTTGCCCAAGAACTAGCCCCGCCACACATAACCCACACTCATGCAGATTGTACCCCCACCCCGTTGGACAGAGAATCAGCTACACCCCTTCTAACCCCAACCCCAGCAGATAGACGCCCAGTTCCCGTTGACACAGCACCGTCTCCACCACAGAGCACCCAAACATGAGCAGTTAGTGAGGCAACTGCAGTGCCCAAATCACGAGGCCCACCACTCCGAACCCGAAGTCAACGCTTAAAGCAGAAGAAGAATTGTTCTCAGGTCAGGTTCCGTAGCTATGGTTCATACTACTTTGCTCTTGCATCACTGTATTTACTAATACCAACTAATTTCAAATTTGAAGGATGCAATTGAAACTCCAATGGCGCAACAGGTATGTTTTAAACCTGTTTCTTCAACGTGTTTGGCTGTTTGCTGTTGTAACTTGCTCCATGTTGATTTCAGTTTCAATTGAATAAACAGTTATGTTCTCATGCCATGCACATTACAAGTGTTGTTATTGTTGTGTAGTTTTCGACACTTATATTCTGTCTATGCTGCTTTGTCTTAAATAGATATGATTCGAACTGTATCTATCTTGATTTGGCAACATAAACTGGAATGATATAGACCATACAGTGACCATACAACATAGATATATGTTTGTTTCATGCTGTTATCCTGTCCACCTTACTACTGAACTGGTTTACCAAAATGAGTTTCATATACTACATTGTAAACCTTAGATGTGTTTGTTTGTTTCTCTTTTAGAACGCGGATAAAATATTGGAGAAGAGTACCCTGATATGCAATGGTAAAGGAAGTAATGCAGATAAGGTTCAAGATAGTGAGACATCCCTGTTGGTCTCCAAGAAAGCTGATAAAAACTATATTGAAGACACGGAGACAACCCCAAAGTCATGTCTTGATGTAGTGTTCGAGTTACTGGCTACCACTGCTGGCACCAGCTCTTCGAACTCGTTGCCTGAATCAGTTCGGCTTCTTGAGTCTCAACTTCAAGTTGAAAGACATCGATCAGATGTTATGCGACAGGAAGCCGAAGGACTGAGGAAGTCCCTGCAGAATTCAGATGCATACTTTCTGGTGCAACAGCAAGCGCTGGAGGACTTAAGCAGCAAACAAGAGAAAGTTAATAAGCTTGCTAAGCATCTTGCCAGCATTACCGGTACCCAGGATATTGTTTCTTGAGCTCTTCTGAAGTGGTTTCAGTTCTGGACTTGTTTTGCTGTGGCGTTTATATGCTGATGTGTTCCCTATATTTGCACTGGTGGCGAACTTTGATGCCCAGTGGATGTAATATGTGTAATAGCCGGGATAGCCTAGTGTAAGTTGCTTGCTTATTTATTTCCTTGTTGTCTTGTTTATTTGTTTGCTTGTAGTCACTGCAGTTCTTTTTCTGCGGTTTGCTAGTGGCTGCAATAACCTATTTTTTAAAACTCGGCCACAATAACCATGGGATAATATTTACTGTAGTGACACTGGGCCTCCTACGGGCCGTAGAAACAGTGGGCCTTCTACGGGCCATAGAAACAGTGGGCCTTCTACGGGCCATAGAAACAGTGGGCCTTCTACGGGCCGTAGAAACAATGGTCCTTCTATGGGCCGTATCATCAATGGGACTTATACGGGTCGTATGATCGATTGGCCAAACATGGGCCAAACAGACCGCATTCTGGCCGTAAACGGGCTAGAGTTGGAATCGTCCGTTCATGGGCCGACCATAACGGACCATCGTTAATAGGCCGTATTTGATGACGCTATGAAAACGGCCCAACGTATTAACGGACCACAAACGGGCCGACTGTAACCACAGGCTGAATTTGGCCCACAAGCAGAAAATGAAAGTAACGGGCCGTAAGTAAACGAATGCTGGAAAATAGCCCAAGAATAAATGGGCTCTGAGAAGGCCGAAAGATAACATGGGCTGGAAACGGCCCAATGGAATAACGGGCCGTTAATGGGTATAAAGTGATACACTGTTCTTTACGGGCCAGTTTCACCACGGGCCGTTAATGGGTGTAAAGTGATACACTGTTCATTACGGGCCAGTTTCACCACGGGCCGTTAATAGGCCAAGAGTTACATAGGGCCTCATATGGGCCAAAAGACGTCATGGGCCATACATGGGCCAGAAGTGAAAACGGGCTGGAATCATATTGGATGGCCCAGATGAAGCTACTGGGCCTAATTCGAATAGGGCGTAACGGGCCTTGGGTTAGCGGGCTGTAAATGGGCTATGTGCGAACAGGCCATTAACAGGCTTTCCATGGGCCGGCCCGCCACCTTTTGACCAAGTCAAACGGGCCGGCCTTTTCACAGGAATGGGCCACTGTTGGGCCGTGCCACGTGTCGACGTATCATAGGCGCCTTCTGTCCAGTGAGTGGATGACATCTGTCCCAGCGATGAACCGACACGTGTTTCCTCCAGCCAATGATGATTTTACACGTGGAAAATCCCCATTGGTCGGGGCTGTTAACAGGTTATCGGATCCAAAACCCGACCCGATAGCTTAACGGTGTTCCGTTACGGTGGATGCCACGTGTCGGTCACCCTTGACGAAAGCACTTCTGTGACGCGCGATTTATCGTCATGGAAGTGGACACTTCTGTGATGATAATTTTGGTAATGTCATGGAACACTTCTACGACAACACAGGTATGACTATCTTGATTCTATCATAAATTTGTCATGGATGTACATGCATGACAAAGAACGCAACCTACTGTGACAAACACGTATCATCACGGAAGTGTATTTTTTTTGTAGTGGTGTCACTACTGTCTTTCTATCGCAAAACTTTGAATTTATGCACAGCGAAACTATGTGATGTAACTAAACTGTGGTCCTGAACTAGCATAGGTCGCTGTAGTTAATTAGTTTGGGTATGAGGAACTTCGTCATTTATGTTTACTATTGGTTGCTTGTATTTCGCTAATTATGCCTCTTTGTTTTCTTAAGTACATTATGTTGCATATTATCGTTCAATTCATCAACTGACGATGCAGGTACATAGATCAGAGATGGCGAAGGACTGCTAGGCCGCGTTCATTGGGAGGGTTCTAGGAGTCTACGATCACTGGCCAGACGCTCAGGCCCAAGTGGACAAGTAGCCGGGTGCTAGCCACACAAGGTTCGACAGCAGAGCCTAGGTGGAAAGTAGTTACTTGAGGTGGACGCTCCGGCATCAGCGGGGGCGCTGGTGCCACATGTACTACATAGTCACGCTCTTGCTCATGCTGATCACTCTTGTCTTCTACATCATGGTTTAGATAGAGATGATGAAACTTGTGTGTGTGCCATGACCATGCAGTTGCACTTATTCGAGACATAAGATGACTTGTGTATCCCTATTTTTGAGATGTGATGATATTTGTGTTGAATGATAATGATGATGATGATGGTATGACGAGACTATATGATGAGAATAGTGCATGTTTAGTATGATATGATGAAACTACTGTATATAGCATGTATAAATACATCACAAATACGTAGAGGGGGTGTAAATCTGTGAAAGTAGGAATACTAGCAGTTGCGTCGGAAAGCATCTACTAGCAGCGCTGGATTAGCAGTAGCGCTTCATTTGTTGAAGCGCTACAGAGAGTTCGAAGTGGCGCTTGTCAGGGAAGCGCTACTGCTAACCATACTTACCAGTAGCACTGCCCTTACTAGTGCTACTGCTGCAACTTAGCTATAGCGCGGTAGCAGTAGTGCTGGACCCAGCGCTACTGCTATGTATATTTCAAGCGCTACTACTATGGTTTTCCCAAGTAGTGATCTGAAGCTTGGAGCTCCTTCTCGCGCCCCTCCGCCGCCTGGCACCGACGATCCATGGCTCGGGCCTCTTCCAGGGCGTGATCGCGAGCATCCCTCGCCGCGGCCAGGGGCCCCTCCGCCTCCGCTCAGGCATGCTCGTGCTGCAGGAGACCGAAGTTGCTGGCGACTTCTAGCTGGCGCAATTCGTGTGCCAGACACAAGCGCTCTGCCTTGAGGCAGGCGTCAACATCATCAAGCTCCGCCCCGAGGCGCCCCAGCGCGCTCGATGCCTCATGAAGAAGGTCATGTCGGACGGCGCTGTGCCCGCGGGCGAGCTCCAATGCCCGGCCAGGGCTTTGCTCTGCGCCCCAGTCAGCTGGAGAGGCACGCGACGACTCGCCCACCTCCGCCAAGGGCTCGAGGGCTGGAGCTCCCTTGCCCACTCCCGCGGTCCGAGATGGAGCCCAACGCAGGCTCGCCCCGCAGCTTGGGAATGGCGCTGCCCCGCAGGGTGCCCAGCTACCGGCAAGGATCAGTGGGGAAGCCCTTGGCACGGCCCCCACGCTCCAGAGATCGCTCCGGAAGAAGGATGCCGGGAACGCAGGCCCACGGCCCCCAGGGACGGCCTTGGCTCGGGTATAGGAGCCACCCCGCGAGCAACCGCCCGGCGCGTGAGGCCTAAGGTCGCAGCGGGACCGGTGCCCGCCGGAGGTAGCGCTCGGGAAGCGCTCGCCCCCTCGACGGAAGGGATCCTCAGGGGCATTAGATGGAGACGCGATATGTAACAGCCAAGAGGAGGACAAGGTACTTACTCATCCACGACGATCCACTTCCTCTTCTTCAGGGTCCTTGGGACATGATTGCGGCGCCTCCCGGGCTCTTTCCTCTTGCGGGATGCCCCGGATTCCAAAGGAGACGCTCTGGGGGCTGGCGTGTAGCCCTCCACGGTGGGGACAGTAGCTGCATCCATGGGTAGGACTCCTCCCCCGCTTGCCGTGGGGCTAGGAGCAGATGCCTCGGGAGCGCATGATGGCACCCGCTCCCCCGCGACCACCTCAGCAGTGCATGGTGGCGCCCGCTCCCCCGCGACCACCTCAGGAGCGTGCACCTCGGGGCCTACATGCACGGGAGTCACCAAGAGGGGGTTGTCGTGAAGCCCCTCGTGGCCCTCGGGGAGTAGCCCCCACTCGTCAAAGCGCGGCATCTTCTTGGCGAAGGCTCCTCCTTTGGGTGATCATAAAGAGGGAATCCGTCCGGAGGGAGCACGGCGGGTTCTTCATCGGTTTAGGAGGCGGAGCACTACGCGCAGGGTGCTGGAAGGACGAGGAGGCTGATGGAGCCTCATATCGTCAGCGGGGCCGGTAAAAGCCCACATCGGGCGAGAATGGCGCTGGAGCAGGCCTATACACCACCGGGTGAACTCCCTCACCACCATCGCCATCATCACCCCGCCTTCTTCAGGCTGGCCAGCCTAGTCATGACTCGGGAGAGCCGCGGGTCGACCAGCCGCGCGTGCCCCCACCCGGAGCTCAGCTTCGCGGGGGTGGAGGGGATCAGGAGTAGGGGGCTGTACACAGTGGCGTCTCTGTACACCCACTGCCTCCGGAGAACCCCCTCGTGTCCGGGCAGAGCATGGAGTCGATGCCGGAGCATGCTGTCGCCGCCACCGCCTGAAGTGATATGCACCCTGAGCATTGCTCACCGTCAACCAACTGGAGCGAGAAGAAGTGGCGGAGCAAGGCCACGGATGGGGCAATGACCACGAAGGCCTCGCACAAAAATGCAAAAACAGAGAGGAGGACGATGGATCCGGGATCCAGATGCAGTGTGTGGATTTGGTAGTGCGGGAGCACGGCGTTGAAGAAATCGGAGAACGGAGGCAGCAGGCCGACAAGAAGGGTGTGGAGATAAAGGGGGATATCAGTGGCCTGCATGTCAGCCAAAGTCTGGGAGGCAGTCCATATCGTTGCCTTCCACTCATTGGAATCGGCAGCGATGGTGTGCCGGACCTTATCCAGCCCCTCCTGGTTGATCATCATGGACCGGCCCAGCACTGGTTCCAGACCTGGCGATAGCTCCACTACCGCGGGGGTCTTGCCCTTCTTCTTCCTGGGAGCCATGGCGGCAAGGTAGATTGGAGCTATCGCGGAATCTGGCAAAGAGTGTCGTATTCAGGGTTCCGCAGACCCTTGAGAGGTTCGAACTCTGGGGCGCGTGCGAAGAACTCGTCCTCCCCAGTCTGCATGCTCATCTAATCCATGGCCTAGATAGAAGAACCCAATAAACAAGAGACACATTAGTTTATCCTGGTTCAGGCCACCTTGCGTACTCCGGCTTTGTGGTGGATTGCCTCGAGGGGCTGGATGAACTAGTATAGTGGTTGAGCAGCGTCAGGAGGTGAGGTGTTCTTGTGCTCGATGAGCTGGTGGATGTGTGGGTGGTTTGAATGATCTGTCCTCTCTATGGTGGTGGCTAAGTCCTATTTATAGTGGCCTGGGTCCTCTTCCCAAATGTAGGCGGGAAGGGATCCCACAACGGCCAAATTCAATGGGAGACAACTAGTACAAGTTATCTTGACAAAAGTAGTCTTCGCCAGCAAAGGCGTCTGGTGGTGACGCCGCGGTGGGCTCCGCGATGACCTCCGTCCTGCCGTCCTGGCGGTCTTGGTCTTGTTGCACTGGAATGGAAACCTTTGCTTGATTTGTCGGGACTCCGTGCCTGTGCTTGCCTCCTTAGCAACAAAGAGGAAACTGGTACACTGCGCCTGTTGGTGCCCGCCTGGCCTTGGTCGTCATGGCTCACGTCATATGAACCTCGCGAGGTGCAGCTTGTATAGATACCTCTGCTCCTCGGGAGCCAACCTGGGGAGGCCGCCCCCAAAGGAGGTCTTCGTATCGCCCGCCTCGCGAGGGTCTTGGGTTGTTGTTGAAGTTGAGCCGTATCAGGCCGTTGATGGAGCCACGCCATGGGCCGCAGGCAGGCAAGTCTGGGTACCCCCGTTCCCAGAACACCGAGAGTAGCCCCCGAGCCCAAGGCGTGCTGGACCTTGGCTTCGAGGCGAAGCCAAAGGGCAAGTGCAGAGCGCCGCGGGCCCCAACCGCTTGCGGCCTTGGTTGACGCGTGGTGGTTGATGGGACGTGGGCACCTCCTCTTCCCCATGCTTCCTCGGCAACCGTTCGACTTGACGAGACTCTACTACGAACAGGGGAAAATCATCATTGCGTGTGATCGTGCAGGCCATCGGTTGGCCTCCTTCTGGCTATAAATGAGGGGAGGGGCAGAGCCCCTGTGCTCATCTCTGCCTTCTCGCCACCCGCTCCTTCTTCTTCCTTCTTTCCTCGCCACCTTTGTCGTGGCATCCATGGCACCGATCAGGAGTTTTTCCGCAATGGAGAAGGGGAAAACCCCTCGTGAAGAGCAGGGCCGCTTCCACCGAAGAAGAGGCTCGGCCGTCCCCACGACGCCGGCGAACAGACAGAGGTGAAGCCGCCTTTGTACGAGCGGCCTCCACCTGGCTTCCCGCACCCTCTGTTTGCCCGCGCGCACGGCCCCAGAGAAGGCGGTAGTGCCCGACGCTGTGCGGGCCACGACAGTGGGGGCCAAGCTGAGGCCATGCAACCTGCCAGTTCGCGAACACATGCCAAGAGTACTTCGTGCGAGTTCATGGTGTGGGCGGCATTGCCACCACGGACGTGGATCCAGTTTCCGCGATTCTTCGTCGAGGAGATGCCGCCGAGGGGGCTGCTTGAGCTGCGGCTGCAGCACGCCGGGTGCTACAGTCTGGCCATGGGGGCGGAGCTCGAGGTCATCCCCCCCCGGGCAAAATCTGCATTATCTGACCATCCAGTTCGAGTACGACGGCACCTCCACATTGTTCTTCAAGGTCTTTGACGAGGAGGGCCGCCGCTTGGAGTGCTGCCCTGGAGGAAGCGGCCTGCATGGCGTGGCTGCAGGCACCGAGCCCGCCTCCGGTCCTGTCGAAAGCTCCTCCAGCAGCAGCGACGCTCCTAGGAGTCCAGCGACTCTCCTGAGCCTAGCGAGTCTCCGGAGTCGAGTGACGAAAGCTCCGTGCCACCGAGCTCTCGCCATGCCCAGAGTGTGGCAGCGGCGTCCTCTCGGCATCATCGGTGATGCCTAGTAGCCAGGCCTCCTTAAAGTTTCCTTCTTTTGTTTCCCTGCGCGGAATCGTGCCAAGCCCCGTGGGGGAATGTAAGAAAGTTTGTAATACTTTTGCTGCAATGTTTATTACTCCTAGTACAAGGTTGCAGCCATGTGTCTCGCTTCAGCATTGTTCGCCCTTTTCGTTCTCGGGGTAGCTTTGCACTCTACGCTGGCAGTCCCCAGGCAGGCTTCGGCCGTCGCTGGTATGCCAGGTCGCGATGCCGTGGTCAAGGCCAGGAGGTGAGCGGCCCAAGGTCCGGTAAAAGCTCCTGAGGCGCGATGCTCAGTTGGTCCCCTTTGGCATGCAAGAAGCTTCCTGGAGGCCGAAAAGGGAAGTAGCGCTGCCGGAGCGAAGTTACAGGAGTGGAAAACATCGGATGGGGAGATTCACACTGATATGCACGGGGTCACTTATATTTTACAAGGCCTGAGGCGATTCCTTCGCAAAGCGCCAGGAAGTATCTTGGCGGTGATGCTTCCAGGTAGGGCTCCTGCCGGCCTTCCCTTTCCACTGAGTGCTCTACGTCCTCGGCCTTGACCCTCGAGTGAGGCTCAGCCGCCGCTGGTATGCCAGGTCGCGATGCCGTGGTCAAGGCCAGGGGGTGAGGGCCGAAGAGTCAGTAGGAGCTCTTGAGTCACGATGCTTAGGAGCCCCCCTTTAGCGTGCTAGCGAATTGCATGAAAAATGGACGGCCGGCAGGGCCGCCTGCAGCCAAATTCGGGGCTCCTATGGGTTAGTCCAAGAAGAGAGCATAACTCATAAGCGCGCTTGATGTCCTGCCGCTGATATTTCCGCAAGAAGATGAAGGCACTGAGGATCTGGTGAGGTGACGTGCGTGGGGCAGGCCGTGAGCTAGAGCTCGATCCCTCAGATTTGTCAGTGTTGCAGGGATGGACCCGAGCACAGGCGCCGTGCCAGCATGTGTAGCCCCCTGTTGCAGGATGAGCGTCAGCAGCGCGGGAGGCCGCGAAGGTCGACAAGACATCAGGCAAGCAGGTGATAATCATGAAGCGACTGATGAAAAAGAGTAGAGTTGACTCTGATAGATGCGAATGATACATGCCACAAGGGCGGACCCATGCGGCCTAGGAATGATGCATCCCGAGGGGCGCTCCCAACCGAACGACTAGAAGATGCCAGAAAGGTACATGTCGCAGGGACAGACCCATGCGACCTAGGGATAATGGAGCCCGAGGGGCGCCCCCAACTGGATAAACCGGAAAATGTCATCTGGCACCATTGTTGAAGAGATGTTGAAGTAGCTGAAGACGTATGCTGAAGAAGTCGCTCCTCACAAGCCGCCTGGGTCCTGAACCTCGGGAGGCTCTAGAGGCTCAGAGGGCTCGGGAAGAACCATCACCATCTCCGCCAGGACCGCCCGATGCCTGGCCTCCTGAGCCGCCATGACGCTACGCATGAGGCGCTGAGATGCAACAGTCGCGTTTGGCAAGCCAAAGGGCATGCGAACGAAGCTGTGAGGGGGGCCCTCGCACCGGCCGACACGAAACGGCATGTAGAGCCGCTGAGATGCGTCCCTGTTGAGTCCTAGAATGTTGACGCAGACGCGCAGCTCGCTGTCCTCACCAGGACAAGGATCCGCGCCAGTTGGTGGGCGGCGGTCGCCGCGCATGGCTCTCGCCTCTTGAAGCTTCTCGGTTGCCTTGGTGATGAACTCCTGAGCACCTGGCGTCACGTGCCTTGTGCCCTCCTGGTGGAAGCGAGCGCTGAAGCACGCCTCCATGTTGTGCCCGAGCGCCTCCCTCGTGACATTGGCTAAGTCAGAGGCCCTCCAGAAGAGAGCCCCCGGGCCGAGCCTGAGGGGGGCGCCGTGCACGCCTTCCTATGCGAGCAAGGAAGGCGCCCCATCCATGGGCGCAGGTCCTGAGGTCGTGCCGCTGGACGCCTTGCTCCCCTGAGGTTCCTGGTGGAGCAGCCGCTTCTTCTTCTTGGGGACAGCCTCAGGAGGGTAGCTGGTGCCTTCGTCGTCGGGGTTCTCAACTGCCGCAGCTTGGTATGCGTGCTCGAGGGAGCACACTGCATCCTTCTCCTCGCAAGTGATGACATCGCGGCTCCCTGGCATCTTGGGGACATTGTAACCATGATGAGTCACTGCCATGAACTTGGCCAGGGCTGGGTACCCATGGATGGCATTGTATGGAAGACGGATGTGGGCGACGTCGAAGTCGATGAGCTCTGTGCGGTAGTTGTCGCATTGGCCGAAGGTGACAGGGAGGCGGATCTGCCCTATCGGGGTGGTGAATTCGTCGGTCACTCCTGAGAAGGGTTTGGTGGGCTGTAGCTGGTCATAGGGCACCTGGAGTCGGTCGAATGTTTCGATGGACAAAACATGGAGGCCCGCACCACCATCGATGAGGGTTTTGGTGACGAGGACGTTGCTGATGACGGGCGAGCAGAGCATCGAGAGGGCGCCGGCAGTTGCCACGCACTTGAGCTGGTCGGACGAGCTGAAGGTGATGGTGCACTTTGACAACCTGAGCGGACGCGTAGCCTCGAGCTTGTTAAGGGCCGCATTCACCTCGCGGGCAAACTGCTTGAAGTTGCTATGAGATGCGGGGGCCGGGGGGCCGACCAGTATGTAGGCTACGGCACGAGGCTCCTGGAATCCTCTAGCCCCCTCATCCTGGTGGTGGTCATCATTCCTCCTCGGCACTAGTGGTAGTGGAGGGAGGCCAGTGTTGCCCTGAGGGAGGTCCTCGCGAGGCTGGTCCCTCCAAGAGCCCTCGCGAGGCTGGCCCTGCCAGCGTTCCTCACGAGGCTGATCGCTCCACTCCTGGCGTGGGCCGCAGTCGTCCCAGCGTCCTCCATTTCGGCCTCCTTCGCGGTCGTAGCCTCGATCGCTGTGCTCGGGGCGACGACTGAGGTGCCCGTCGCGGATGGCCCTGAGCTCCTGACAGTCATTGGTATTATGGCTGTGTACATTGTGGAAGACGCAGAACGGACGGCTGCCCTTGGATGACTCCGGGTGGTCGGATCCACGCTTCATATCTGGTTCGGCCGCAAGCACGGTCGCCCTTCGCGCTTCATGTCCTTGGCCTTGGCCTTCTTGTCCTCCTGGTTGGTCTTCGGGAGCTCGAGGAGGGCGAGCCGTCCTTCCTCAGCTCTCGCGCACTTGGTTGCCATGTTGAACATCTCCAGGGCCGTGCACATGTCCTCATGTATGGCGAGCTCTTCCTTCATCTTGATGTCGCGGACACCAAAAGAGAATGCAGAGATGATGGCCTCGTCCGACACCTTGTGGATCTTGAGACGAACGCTGTTGAAGCGCTGGATGTACTTCTGCAGGGTCTCCCCTAGCTGCTACTTCATGCGTCACAGGTCACCGGCAGGAGGAGGGCGGTCGCGAGTGCCCTGGAAGTTGGCGACGAAACACTCGCACATCTCGCCCCAGGAGGAGATCGATCTGACGGGCAGGTTCAGGAGCCACGAGCGCGAGCCATCTTTGAGGGCCATGGGAAACCAGTTCGCCATGACTTCTCGTCGCCGTTGGCCGCCTCGATGCTCAGCTCGTAGAGCTGCAGGAACTTAGCAGGGTCAAGGGTGCCGTCGTAGCGTGGAGGCAGGTCAGGCTTGAACTTCCCCGACCAGACGACGCTGCGTAGCTCTGGAGTGAAGGCACGGCAGCTCGCGGTGGTCACCGGCGCCCGTCGTGGACGGAGAGCATGATCTTGGCGCTCATGCGCCACCACCGCAGGCGGCTCACGGTCTTGACGTGATGGTGCAGGGAGTGCTGTGTGACGCCCCAAGACCGACACTCCAGACGCCATCCATGTTTTTCGTTGTTAACGTGTGATTTATTTGCTTGTTGCATTCATCATCGCATCATCCGCAGTGCATCCGCATGTTTTCTTAAAACTCATGGTCCGTTCGTAGTTGCCGCTTCTTCATCGCCCCTGTTGATCTTTCTCATACCAAACGTTCTTTTGTCATCCAACCATTTGACCCTCTCTACACAATTCTCAAACCCCCTCGCGTGCGCGTCCGGAACTTCCCCGAACCCGAACCGGGTTGTCGTTACCGATGGGTCCGGATCATCTCCAAGTATCCCTAAGATATCTTCGTTTATTTATTGGACTCCCTAACCTATTTATTTTGGGTCGTCCGATTGCGACCGAAGGGACCGATCAGCCCCAAACCTAGCTGACTTGCTATATATAGCCAGCAACCCTAGAAACTAGGGATCATGTCCCATCCATTCGTGTCTGCCGCCGCCACTCTATTCCTCGGGATCCATCCTGATCCACCTCATCTTCAGCCACCCACCAATCAGAGCAGCGCCCGACCTTCCCTGTCACATCCATCCCATCGATCCAGCTGCAGCCTCCTTCTCCTCGTGCCCACATCCCACCGAGCTCCTTGGCTTGCGCACCAGCGCCCGAGCTCCCTGCTGCTTACCACCGGAGGCGTCACCGGCAACCCGAGGCCTCGTCGTCGCGCCCCTCGAGCGGGTGAGCTTCTCCTCCCGAGACCTGCCTCGTTCCCATCGTCCTTGCCCGTTCATCGCACCGCCAAGCCGCCAGGACCCCTCTTCCTCCTCCCGTGCGCATCGTCGGACCAGCCTCCCGACGGCTTGAGACCAGGCGCCACCAGTAGGCCGTCCTCATCGCCCCTGCTCCCTCCCTTTTCTCTTCTTCGCTGAAGCTCTCCCTGACCACCCCCTCGTCCTATTTCTCTCATAGGGAACCATGGCGCCGCCACTTGGAGCTCCATGACCACGCCTCCCTCTCCCGTCTCCGGCCAGATCCATGGCCCGGGGACCAGATCCGCAGCCGCCCACTGTTCCCTGCTTCACCGGACCTCCTTCCCCGCACCAAGTCCCGCTGCCGTCCGCCCCCTGCATCCTCTGCTTCGAGCAGGAGGACGAGCGCTCGACCGCGCGCGTTGACCGCACCCCTGCTTCGTCCACGTGCCTGGGCCACCTCTGCTTCGGCCCAGCCGCTCCCCCGCGTCGCGCAAGGCCCAGCTCCCCAAGTTTTCCTTCTCTATAGATGGGCCTTGGCCCATGGTGAGGCCACCCCCAGCGCCCCTCCGTTTTTTCCTTCTGTTGGGCTAGATCACAGTTTCGCCCCGCGTACATTTTTTCTAGATCTGCGAATTTGCTAATTAACCAGGGAATTACTGTTTTATAGAAAAGTCCTTGCACATCATGCATATAATAACTCATTAACCGTGCATCGGTTTAAAATGTTCTAAATATGTAAACTACTTAGAATTTCATCTAGTTTCATATTATGCCTTTTTATCCATGTTAAAATCTTTAAAATGTTGTTTGATTTTAATTTTCTTAATGCCATGCTAAAATGATTTATTTCATAACTAATTAACCGTAGATCTGAATTTAATAAACTTTATATGTAAATGGGGTGGAATAATGCATAGATTAACATGGTGTACTTATTTTCCATGCTTAATACCTCCAAAATTGTGTATAGGGCAGAACAGTACCATAACCAAAATATGCATATGAGGATTTTTCGGAATTGTTGTTTGTTGTTCCGGCCTCATTTAAATTTGCCTAAATAGTTAGTTTATTTATGCTTCACCCTCTTTCCATGTTTAATAACATTTAATATTGTTGTGTACATAAACGAGAGAGAACTAAATAATTGATGTGGTGTTTCGTCAATATGCAACTCGTTGCATATAGAGCTCCACTTTACTTGTAGTATTGTTTGTGCACTTTGCCATGCCATGCCTCATTAAACCGGACATGCATCATACTTGATTGTGCATCATGCCATGTTTATGTGATGGTTGTTTACCATGTTGCTTGCTTCTTTCCGGTTTGCTTCTCTCGTTAGCTTCGGTTTCGTTCCGAAGTTGTGAGGATTCCTTCGACTACGTTGGTTCGTCTACTTCATGGATTCGGTCTTCTTCCTAGTGCGATTTCAGGCAAGATGACCATTACCCTCGATATCACATCTATCTTTGCTTTGCTAGTTGTTCGCTCTATCGCTATGTTGTACTACCTACCACTTGTTTTTCATGCCTCTCATATTGCCACGTCCAGCCTCTAACCCACCTTCCTAGCAAACCGTTGTTTGGCTATGTTACCGCTTTGCTCAGCCCCTCTTATAGTGTTGCTAGTTGCAGGTGAAGTTGAAGATTGCTCCATGTTGGAACATGGATATGTTGGGATATCACAATATCTCTTATTTAATTAATGCATCTATATACTTGGTAAAGGGTGAAAGGCTCGGCCTTATGCCTGGTGTTTTGTTCCACTCTTGCCGCCCAAGTTTCCGTCATACCGGTGTTATGTTCCTTGATTTTGCGTTCCTTACGCGGTTGGGGTTATGGGACCCCCTTGACAGTTCGCTTTGAATAAAACTCCTCCAGAAAGGCCCAACCTTGGTTTTACATTTGCCCCACCTAAGCCTTTCCTTGGGTTTTCGCGAGCCCGAGGGTCATCTTATTTTACCCCCCCCCCCCCGAGCCAGTGCTCGTCGTGAGTGTTGGTCCAACCTTGTGGGGACCCCGACTCATAAGTCGTGATCACCGAATGCACGTGCACAGTGATCCCAGAGATCAATGCTCACTGAACACAAGAAGCTGAAAAACAAGAGTCTTACATCCATACATACCGTCTTACACAAATTATGACCATTATGGTGAAGTCTTACATAGATAAAGCCACAAGGGCTGAGTACCAAATAAATTTAAGCAGCGAAAATCTTCGTCGATAAGTAGAACCCATGCCATCTGCCGTAACCCTACAGGCATTTTGTGTAACACCCACGATGCGGCTATATCTCCCACGTGTCGAGGCACGACTTAGAGGCATAACCGCATAGTGGTTTTGTCGCAAGAAGGGTCATCTTCACACAATCCCATGTAATGAACAAGAATGGGATAAAGAGTTGGCTTACAATCGCCACTTCACAAAATACATAAATATAAATCATACATCATCCGAAATACAAACATATAGACCGACTACGGTCAAAATCCAGATGAAAATAAGACAACCCCAAATGCTAGATCCCCGATCGTCCCAACTGGGCTCCACTACTGATCAACAGGATAAGACACATAGTAACGACCACGTTCCTCGTTGAACTCCCACTTGAGATCGACCCCATCATCTGCACTGGCATCGTCGGCACCTGCAACTGTTTTGGTAGAATCTGTGAGTCACGAGGACTCAGCAATCTCACACCCGCGAGATCAAGACTATTTAAGCTTATAGGAAAGGAAGGTGTAGTGAGGTGGAGCTGCAGCGGCAATAAGCATATATGGTGGCTAACATACGCAAATGAGAGCGAGAAGAGAAGCAACGGAACGGTCGTCAACTAGCAATGACCAAGAAGTGATCCTGAACACCTACTTACGTCATACATAACACAGACCGTGTTCACTTCCCGGACTCCGCCGAGAAGAGACCATCACGGCTACACACGCAGTTGATGTATTTTACTTGGGTCAAGTGCAGTTCTCTACAACCGGACATTAACAAATTCCCATCTGCCTCATAACCGCGGGCACGGCTTTTGAAAGATAATACCCTGCAGGGGTGTCCCAACTTAGCCCATCATCAGCTCTCACGGTCAACGAAGGATAAACCTTCTCTCAGAAAGACCCAATCAGCCTCGGAATCCCGGTTTACAAGAATTTCGACAATGGTAAAACAAGACCAGCAAAGCCGCCCGAATGTGCCGACAAATCCCGATAGGAACTGCACATATCTCGTTCTCAGGGCACACCGGATAAGTCATGCTACGAGTAAAACCAGACCTCGAGTTTCCCCGAGGTGGCCCCGCAGGCTGCTCGGTTTGGACCAACACTCAAAGGAGCACTGGCCCGGGGGGGTTAAAATAAAGATGACCCTCGGGCTCGCGAAAACCCCGGGGAAAACGCTTAGGTGGCAAATGGTAAAACCAAAGTTGGGCCTTGCTGGAGGAGTTTTATTCAAGGCGAACTGTCAAGGGGGTCCCATAAATCACCCGACCGTGTAAGGAACGCAAACTCAAGGAACAGAATCCCGGTATCTCAGTAACTAGGGCGGCAAGAGTGGAACAAAACACCAGGCATAAGGCCGAGCCTTCCACCCTTTACCAAATATATAGATGCATTAATTAAATAAGAGATATTGTGATATCCCAACATATCCATGTTCCGACATGGAACAAACTTCAACTTCACCTGCAACTAGCAACGCTATAAGAGGGGCTGAGCAAAAGCGGTAACTTAGCCAAACAACAGTTTGCTAGGAAAGGATGGTTAGAGGATGACATGGCAAAATGGGAGGCATGATATAGCAAGTGATAGGTAGCGGAGCATGGCAATAGAGCGAACAACTAGCAAAGCAAAGATAGAAGTGATTTCGAGGGGTGGTCATCTTGCCTGCAAGGTTCTCAGAGTTGTCGAAAGCTTGATCCTCGTAAGCGTACTCAAAAGGTTCCTCATTCACGAACTCATCTCCCGGCTCTACCCAAGACAAGAACACAAACAAACGGAACCACAATCAACAACGAGAAATGCACAAGCAACATGATGCAAAACATGTATGATATGTGAGATATGATATGCGATGCATATGCGTGCTCCGGAAGGAAAATGATGAACATGGAAGTAACTTGGCAAACCAAGCATGCCACTGGAAAGATGGGATGATTTTGGTCAAAATCGATATAAAGATCACCGGAAACGGATGTACGGTTTGCAAATGGCAAGCAAAACAAGAATGTCACGAATCTGCGATTAACAGCATGATAGCACTTAAAATGCAACAAGTAACAATGCTACAGCACCCCAACATAGCAACAAAGCACATGGCAGTAATCTACAGGAGATGCTTGACAAAATATGAACACTGAGCTATGGCTAGATCACAACATATCAAGCTCAAACAAGCATGGCAAAAGTGCAAAAGATAACAGGATCACAGACATGGTAGAAAACAGCATCAGGTAGCAATGTTCAGAGCACGAAATCAACATGCTACAGGAACTTAACATGGCAGTGTTCTACTAAATGCACATGACAAAAGTCCCTTACTGACCATAAGCCAAAAGGGATCAGAAGATATGATGGCAAGCATGTAAACATAGAAAGTTTCTTTATCAGGTTTCAGACTTAGCAGAAAACAGAGCATGGCAGAAGTAAAAATATGTAGGCCTCTTTGGGAGCTTGATGCACTCACTACAGAACAATGCATGACAAAACTAGCATACCTACAGCAAGATGGCATGTTTATGAAGCAATCCATGGCAAGAAAAATTGCATAGCATGTATGGATCAACTACAATAAGCTTGGCAAAATTGCATATCATGTTAAAAATCTGCCAGAAATATTTATAGCAAAAGTAGAGCAAGATTGAGTCATGCTATGGCACTCCATAATTGCAAACAATTGCAGTAATGGATCAATAACAACAATAGCCACAAAACATCCTTACTGAATATCTCCAAAATATGCATGGATCTCTCTGTAGCAGCAAGTTTACATGGCAACAAAATAACAGCAGACAAAGACAGAAAACAGTCCCTGAAATCAGAAACATTACGGAGCCTACTTTGCATGCTTGTGCTAGGCACCACAGAGATTACAAAAATACATGGACTACACCACTGGAAAGATGGCATGGCATACTTCAAAACACATGTAGAGCTCATACTCATAAGATGCACAGATTAAATGATACAAAAATGACAAATCTCCAAGTTCTGCTAAGAACCAGCAGATAACAGCAACTAGCCCTCTTACAACAGAGATTTGGGCATCAAGATGACCTCTAATGAACATGGTGCAATTGAACAAAATGTAGAGCATCACGAGAAGAATAGTTTGACATATTGCACGCGCGAATCGGAGCTACATGCAAGGAGTTATAGCATCACGAACAGAGGCATATCCTGTAACAGAAAAAAACTTGGAGAAAAAAAGAGGGGGCTCGGGGTCAACCGCTACAGTGCTCGCCGATCCAGATCTGAGGAGCTCGCCTCGATGGAGCTCGGGCTCGGCTCCGGTGGCAGTTGGCCGGCGACGGGGAAGGAGGGAGAGGCCGGAGGGGAAGGAGGCGAGGCCGGAGGGGCGACGGCGGCGGAGGGGGCCGGAGGAGGCGCGGTGGCGCGGCGGCGTGGCGCCGGTGCACTCCGGCGGCCGGAGCGGCGGAGCAGCGACCGGCGACG
>NC_057814.1:317181098-317194853 GCF_018294505.1 Triticum aestivum | reverse complement strand
TAGCAGCAGTAGCGAAGGAATCGCTCGATCGGGTTCAGTTAACAGCCATCGATCGATCGCTCGGGTTCAGTAACGCATAGCCTGCAGTGCAATCGCTCGGGTTTAGTTAGAGCCCAACGCCTCGCTCGTGTTCAGTTAGAGCCAACGCCTCGCACACACGCGCGTACGTGTACGAGAGAAACGCGCAACGCTCGGCCCCCGACCTCCCACCGTAACCGGGAAATCCCCCAAAATTTTCCTCCCCCTCGCTTCTACCACGGTTTTTTCCGTCATGGACGGCCCAAAGAATGTCATGCAGCTGCGTCTCCGGCCCGCCCAGGACAAAAAGCCCATTTTTTGTCATGATTTTTTGTCATAGAAGTAGGAGCCCACCACATCTATGATGATACCGGGTTTTGTCACAATTATCGTCATAGAAGTGTCATATGTATGACAGAAAAAAATTTCCTTCGGCCCAAAATGTCACGTATGTGTCTTTTTTTGTAGTGATAGGACTGGTCATCTGTCTCTGAATCCTCCTCTGAGGAGCTATCTGTAACCAGCAAGACATGCGCTTCGTCAGATAGCATTGTCTGCTCTGAAGACCTCGTTTCCACTCCAGATTTTTCCATGACCGTGTCGAATGGCTGATGCACAGGAAGAGTAATTGATCAATGTACTAAAATTGTTGACAAATTTAATACGTAATAAAAAATGATGGCATGATATAATTCACATATAAGATGACTGGCTAACCAAGGTGGCAATTCAAAATTCACATATATTATGCCTGGCTAAACAAGATGGCATTGCATGATTCACATATACGAAAAAGAAACTAAGCAGATGCCATTCACACAAAGCATGTCTAAACTAAGCAGATGACATATTTCATGTATAAAGTAAGCAATGCAAGGCACCATATGCATGATATTACCAACATCAGCATGCCAAATTAGGGCGAAGACCTCAGGGGGTAAATAGGAGTGGTCTTCTCCTTTTGAACCCCCCTCAGAACAGTTATCTTCCTCTTGATTACAATCCGAAATGGGTGGAGGGGGGCTGCCTTTGCGTCCACCATGGAGCGACGTCTGCATGAAATTTTATTGCCACGCAAGGCTCGTCTCTTTTGCTCTACATGTTCAGTTCTATTGTGTAAAATAACTGACATGCGTAGGAATAAAACATAATGAGATTATGTAAGGAGTGCATGCACAAATCCAGAGTGATGGTAGCAAACTGTGGATAGACCCAAAACCAATGATAGCAGGCAGATAATAGCTTTAGTTAAAAAATACAGATGATGGCTCCTTTAATGCTAGTACTAGGTTACAAAAAGGGGAACTAGTACCTAGCCGAATATCACTCTACCTCTTCCTCCTCATAAGTCTTTCTTGTTTGTCCGTCCTTGCCATGGCCGGTGTGCAGAGCTCTAGGTCGAGAATTATCCGAACTATT
Organism: Triticum aestivum; assembly: GCF_018294505.1. Classification (NCBI taxonomy): domain Eukaryota; kingdom Viridiplantae; phylum Streptophyta; class Magnoliopsida; order Poales; family Poaceae; genus Triticum; species Triticum aestivum. The sequence goes on along the minus strand of NC_057814.1, from coordinate 317,193,416 downwards.
CGTAACAAGGGAGCAGCAACCAAGGCCACGAAAAAAAGGGCTCGCCGCCTCGCAGAGACATCGAAAGATCTCTCACGGGCAGGCAAGGGCTCCCAGGAGCGCCCTAGCCATGGAGGCGAACATGCCGAGCTGGTGGCGCTGGAGTCGTTATCCCTCGACGACATGCCCGATCAGCTCAATAAGCAGGAGGAGTTCATCGATGGCTTGGTGGAACTGCTGAAGGAGAGCCTCGACGACATGCCCGCTGAGCTCAATGAGCAGGGGGAGTTGACTGCCAGCTTGGTGATGCTGCTGAAGAAGAGCATTGCCTCGGATAAGAAGGCGACCGGTGAAATCATGCAACTTCAGGAGGACAAGGCAAAGCTCTGGCACGAGCTCGACCTGCTGAAGGAGGAGAACGCCGGCTGGAAGAAGTTGCATGAGAAGAGTAGTTCCTCGATGAAGATGCTGCAGGACCTCGTCATGGAACAGAAGGAGGAGTTGGCGAAGCTCCGCATCGAGCACCAGGCTACTGTCAACATACGTAATGCGGTCGTGGAACAAATGATGAAGGCTCGCGTCGAGAAATCCCGCATCATGAACAGAATGGCGCAGGAGATGTGCAAGGATATGGAGGTTGTGGAGGCGATGAAGAAGCAGTTACGACTCTGCGGCCAGCAACCCTTCATGTAGTAGAGAGCAGCGCCCCAGACTTGTGTGTGTGTCTTCCTTCTTTTTTTGGGGTGATAATCTCCCTTCTTCTTTTGCTCATGTGTTTCTTCTTTTGCTTCGAGAGTTTCACCACACGTGTCATGTTCTCTGCGAGGCATGAATAGAATAATGCTAACGATGAGCGGCGTCGTGGGATCGATGACTAGCAAATTAGATCATTTTTCACCATATCGCATTGGGCTGCCGTGTTTCATGCTCCTCCATCGTACTAGTACTCCAGTGGAAAACTTGAGTATACCGCACGGTTCTTTGCTCCTCCTCAGGTCGTTGGCAACATTTATACGAGCATTCAAATCACAAGGCCCTGCCTTCCAGCAGTAATGAGCCGTCAAATCACAAAGGCCCTTGCCTCTCGTGAAACCGACCAAGCGAGACTGCCCCGCCCTCTAGCCTTTTAAACGTTACTTTTGTACAGTAGTAGTATCGATGGATTGCGCCATGGAGCAAAACTAACAAGACGAAATTAAAGAAAAAAGGTGGTACATATAGAGAGCGCTCGTCGCCAAATTATGCATATAGTGCTATTAAAAAAGCTAGTACGTGCTTAAATGGGGTGCTAAATTCTATTTAAGAAATTAGCATACCTATTTAATTCTTGGGTTCTTATTATTTATGCCACTAGTTCTGTATCACTACTCAGTTTTGCCATTAGAAGTTACAACTACTCAAAAATTCCATCGATCCGTGAGATGCTTGCTCAAAAATGCAATTAGATGTCTCAAAAATGCCATTGTTCCATTAGATGTTTGCCCAAAATGCCATTAGACATTGTTATTTTCACGTCAAACCCTTTGACCATGTTGTATGACAAAAATAAGCCGATTCTCACAATGATAAGTGTGGCCCCGCTTGTCAGGAGTAACCACACTAATAATTTTACAGGAAAATAAGAATGATGTTGGGATCTAGTAGGCCCCACACTTTATTGTACTGTAGTGAGATAGAGGGAGAGCTAGCATGTTGGTCCATAGGTATTTATGTCATTATAACATGGAAAAAGAGATTTGAGTCACAATAATGGTGTCCAGCACAACACACCCCTCAAATAAAACTAAGCACCCTGAAATTCTTTGACAACTAAACTGCTGGCTATATGATGTTGGCCATATATATTGTACGTATACAATGTGAAGAAACGAGTGGTAGTACTACCAACTAAAAGATGAATTGTAAGAAATACTAGTATGTACGTACTGAAGAGTTAAAGTAACGAGAAGGAACATAACATAGTTCTGTTGGGGGCTCAGCACAACACACCCCTCAAATAAAACTTAGCACCACTGAAATTAAACTAAGCAACTAATCCGGTAGATACTTCATTAGAACCACCATGAGCAACTACACTGCCACCTTACTCAGACTCCTCGTCCACGTGCTCGACTTCGTCCTTGTCCCTCTTCCTCTTGGCCGATACTTCTTTGCTTGAACCGCACACTTGGCTCTTGCTCTTCATCCAACCCTTGTAGATATTGAGACAAAAGTAGGCATCCATTGCAGCCTACTGGATGTGGTCTATATCTAGTACATTCCAGTGCCAAGCATGATGATGAAAGTTGGGCGGAGGTTTCTTCAGTTTACCGTATGAAGGATGAACCATGGCTCCTGCTAGGGTCAACATTGAAGGCTGATCATGGGAGGACACAAACCCATTCTTCTGGAGGTCAAAGGGCTCACCTACAATGAGGCCTATCCGATCCAGGACTGTTCTATCATTCGTAAAGTCTACAGTAACGAATTTGACTAGGCCGCCCGCGAGGAAGTTCTTAAATTCCTTGCACTCAACATCGGCATGGTATATGTGGTAGACCAAGCACAAGTTATGCACGCAAACCTGGATAACGGCGGGCTTCATCTTCTCTTCGTCCTTTAGATTCTTCTCTTTGTCCAGGGATGTGGTGTACTCAACATCTAGCCCAGCGACCCACTCATCATTTGGCTTTTCGAACATGCATCTGAAGTGAGCAAGGCATCCTTTCACCATCGCGGAAGAACAGGTGTAGATGACGTCGAACTCATCGCCGGTGATGGTTCTAACCTTGTACTCACCACCGATCATGGAGATTTGGGACGCCATGGATTTGGGAGGAGGGTTAGGATTAGTGGAACTGTTGTAATGTGAAAGGACGGGATGACTAGGAGCGAAGTGTCGTAATGTTCAAGGACGTCCGGGGACGAGTAGGAGCGAACTGCTAGCGGGTTTTCGATTGTAAAAATGCTGAGTGGGTCGTGCGAATGGCAGGGTAGTGGCTTGCATGGTGGATAAATGGATTCATGCACAGAACTATGGGGGCCCAATTAGATGTCATGTCTACTAGACGCCCAATTAAATGGCTTCATGCATCTGCGTGTTTGCACGTCAAGCGTCTTGAAACTTATAGGTGATATGAAGCTTTCCATGCTTCCATGATACGGGCTTTCGAGAGCCCTTGGATCTGAGATCGAATGGTTGTATGGCGTGATTCTAGACCTATGGGTGAATATCCTATCCTAGAGGGTTATTCTGCAAAGTTTCAGCAACTTAGCATGCGACTGTTTGATCTCAGATCCAAGGGCTATTAGCAGCCCGTATCATGGTCGCGCCAACCACAACCATCGCCTTGCTCGCATGGTCGCGCCCTTGGAGATTTCAGACAGCTATAAATGAACATTTTATTGCCTACTTCGCATGCATGAAACTACTTCCTCCGTCCAAGTGTGTTAGGCTATCTGATGTTGGCATGTCATACATAGTCATCACTTAGTCACTCATACAACAAGGTTAGCTATAAGTTCGCTATAAGAGTATTTTTTTTAATTCTCTCTATCTCTTTCTTCGTAGTATTTATAGCATTTGCCAAGTAGTGACCTCTTCCAATGAAATGTTGCTTAGATGAGGTGCTAAGGGCATTAAATGGCTTAGCAACTCAAGTCCCCAATGCATAGGTGCTTACTTTTTCTTGCTAAACTTGCTTCATTTAATTAGCTATAGACTCAAAATTGTCTTTTCACCTAGGTACACGCGCTCGGCACCGTTTCTTCCTGGAGTCACCAAACTAGTCTCTCTCTTCTTAATTAACTTGCCACATCAGACTTTATGCCTATGTGGCAGGCTTAGCACCTGTACGAGCAAGCACAATAGTGGGCTATAAGCCCGCTTGCATGGAATTTTTGTGTATGTGGAGGAGAGAGGCAAGGAAAAAGTGGAGGAGTGGGCTCTCATGCAAGAGCCAGCCTCTAGACGTGCTCCTAGACAAAAGCATTTAATACAAGGAGAGAGATAGAGAGAAAGTGAGAAAAAGTTGTAACCTTATAGCCAACCTATTGTATGACTAATAAGTAATACTACTAACTTTTGATGACATGGCATGTTTATATAGCCAGCAGCTGGCTATACTATTAACCATGCTCTACATGGTGGAGCATTGGGAGAGGCACCTGTATATCATGGAGGTGGTCAGGAATTGGGAGACTCACGTCGGTCGTAGCACCGCAGTTAAAATGATAAAGGCAAGTCAAATCACACGGCCCCACCTGTCCAGCAGTAACTTGCTGTGAAATCACACAACCCTACGTTTGCAGTAGCCTACTCCCTCATCTTCTCGCGTCTCTATCGAACCGACTAGGCAGAACTGCCCCGCCTACCACGCGGGAAAAGCCCCACCCTCGACTTTTAAATATAATTTTGTATCCATGGATTGCGCCATGGATCAAAGCCTCAAGAAAACGCGGTACACATGTACGAAGTATACAGCACGCCCGTCGCGTTTGCGTCGCACCCCAGACGGTCGGTCGGTCTGGCACGCCGCTCTCCAAATGGAACACGCGTCATATTGCGTTTGCACACACATGTGGGACCGCAATTGAGAACAGACCATAGGCACACTCCCCGGCCCGCAAGTCAGGTGAGTTAATAGAAGAGAGAGATGATCGATAGTATTGGAGCAGTGTTGTACAGAAGTCGGTGACTGGACGATCCCTGCATGACACGGAAGATCAGTTCGTCCGTGCATGTGACTAGACTCCAGCAGACACGGCTGGATTGGCTATCGTCTACATATCGTACAGGGCTATAGTTCTGATGAGAAATCTAAAAAAGGTTTCTTGTCATCTCGCAATATTAGGTGTCATGTGCTTCAGATCACTGCGAGGGTTAAACAGCGACAACTGAGTTCCTCCAAGGTGCTGGTCATTGGGGGCACATGCACGAAGACTACTCGGCTGCCATCTAGGTCAAGTCGGCTATGTTAATTAGGACATCTATCGATGGACCCCTTTTCTACGAGTTTATCTTTAATTTGAGCTTTGATCCTCGTCTAGTTTGTCCGCCGGGATTCATGTTGTCTCCTTGGGGCAGTGAGGTTATGGTTTCTTGTCATGTGGCATTTTTTCGTGTTATATGTTAATCCGGTGCTTCAGATCAAAATGATGACAACTGTGCCTCTGGGGCACGTGCATGAAGACTTCTCGACAGTCATTGATGAGGTCAAGCCGGCTCCGGTAGATAAAAGAAAACTACTCCACTATATGGGCAGGAGCCTCCGCGCTTGCTTGCTAGTGTTGCTCTCTTCACACTGTCATGTCCTCTCCAGATCTAAACACGACAGCGGTGGCCACACTCCCTCTCTGCTCACCGCTGGTCACAGATCCAGCCGGATCCTCTCCGTCAGGGAAGGTGAGAAGGTGCAATGTTCACGCGGTCGTCCTCGGCGACGGCTCTTACCAACTGCCGGCATGTCCTGATCAGCGTGCCTTGCCGTTCTCTCCAATGCACCGCCGGCGAGGGAGGGCCTCCGACCCCTTCTTCCTTGTTGTCGTAGTGTGCGCAGATCCGGCCTCCTGCCGTCCATCTAGTGACATCTCAGCGACCCTCTGTCAGTGCAACAAACCCTGGGTCTGTTGCCCAGACTGTACACAGGCAACAAGATTACAGCACCAGGCCATGCCAGAATACAAGAGACCAAGAGCTTCAAAGGACCAACATGCGGATCAAGAGGATCAAGATCAAGCCAGAAGAGCAAGATACCATCAGGAGAAGGGCCTCCCTTGCCGGGCGGGCAGGCTCGGCAAGGGCGGGCCACCCCCGGAAGAAGACATCCAAGATGTCCCGGCAGGGCCTACCGGGGCTCACGAGGGCAAAACTACCTCACCCAACCACTCCACCATGACCCACGTCGTCAATCAGTGCAGTGTCAAGCCGCAAAGTGATTAAGTGGCAGCCATTCGCCACATGGTGGCCTCTTTCTACAGAAGATGCCTACAGACGACACCCGTCTTGCGACGTGTCAAGCGAGCAGGCATGAAGCTGGAAGATGAGCCCGGCAAGGCTTGCCGAGCAAGCGACGATGTGACGTTGAGCGGCGCATTTAATGCACCATGTCAGCCTGCAGAGGTAGGTATGATAGCACTATTTGCAATCTTATCAGTGCATAATGACTACTTTGCCATTGTGGTAACCCCTTAACCTATAAAAGGATGCCCATGACAACCATAGAAAGGGGTTGGAAAGTTGGACAACACACACCCATACGCGCGTAGCCACTGTCGCCCTGAGGCAACCCCTGCCGGGCAGTGTACTATGCCTCCCCACCAGTTTTCCCACCATCAATCCACCAAAGCAGGAGTAGGGTTTTACGCCTCGTGGCGGCCCGAACCTAGGTAAAATTGCTTGTGTGATCTCTGCCGTGCTGCCCCCACGCTCGTCTGCTCTTTGTGCAACGCGACGTCCCCATGCCGAACCAGCAAGGGGCCCTCTGGTGCCATAGGTGGTCGTGGTTTCCCATGACACCCTCAGGTATAACTTCCCTCAAAACTGGCCTTGCTCTACTTCCCCAGCTCCTGACATGGCTGCATTTGTGTCTTTTCCTATTTCTCAGGGGCCCTCGTAGATAGGATCGATCGACTGTTCGAAAGCCACCTAAATTTTTACTGTTAAGAGGTAAAACTAGTTCATGCACTTGAATCTAGTACTACTTGGTTCAAAAAAGGAAGAAAGGGGGTGGGGGTGGGGGAAGATTTGTTACCTGGATCTAGGACTTGGTCGAAAGAGGAAATAATGGGGGCGAAAAGTAGCAAAGACTAGCTATCCAACAGGTCTCTTGGTCTAATAGGGAAATAAAGGGAAACGCAGTACAAACTCAATATAAACCGATCTATTGATTGAAAAAGGAAAGAAAGTGGGGACTGGGGGACAAGTCAACAGAGTATGTCCAGCACTAGATTTGGTAGCTTCACACAGTATAAGGTGGCTATACTGAACAAAAATGGGACCAACCCAGATATCATGTTCTGATGTTTGTTGCCCCGAGCCCCTCTTATGTAATGCCACTGGTAAAATGTAGCAGTCGTACTATTAAAAGTAAGGACACATTAAGCAAATATTGTTTTCAATGTAGTGCCTCCAGTAATATGAATCAATGACACAGATTTTCATGTCCTGCTAAATTTCCCATTAAGATAAGTTGCTTCTTTTCGTTAGAAATTCAACTGTCCTGGTCCGCCTACTCTCCCGTGCCCAAATACCAACTCTGTAGCAGCTGATAATGTAATGTTGCTGGTAAAATGAAGCAATGGCACCATTAAAGCAATGTCGTATTTAACGGTTGTCATAGTTAGTCCTAATGCCCACACTAATATCTAGCAATCTTGCTGCTTTAGAAATTTCTACTGTCATTGTAGGATTGCCATTCAGATAAGGAACATGCTTATTTTAATTTGATGTATGTTTCATCACTTCTTAGTCACCCTACTTTCCACCTTTTTGTGCAAACAGAGATATACATTTCACGCTTGATCTTAGTTGAACTGCATAAATGATATCCAAATTATAGTTGAACATTCCTGGGCTTTGTCAACTTAGTCAATATGAACGATTCTAGCTCTAGTGATCGTACGATGTCCATCCAACGGCCGTAGTGCTTCTTCAATCTCTAGTGTTGTTGCTCCAGCCACCCAAACCAGCACCGTTCGTGCCACCTGCTCCTGCCTCCCATTGCCGGCTATGCTGCCGCGAAGGCCTCACCGCCCCCTACTACTCCCACCGCTGGCCAGGCCATCCCTCTACTTAGCCACACCCCCTGTTATTCTACGGCGACGGCAGCCTCACACCATAGCCAAACCAGTGAACCCTCGTACTCCTCTCTGCGTGGGCATCCAATACCTCGTCTTCCCCGGCTCCACGTCGTCCCCTTCCTAGGCCTCGCCACCGTCCACCGCCTTGGTGCTCTCGGCGCGGCGTGGTCAATGTGGTCAAGGAACGACTTCCATCGGAAGAGTACTGTACGTGGAGAGGCTGAAAGCTGGGTCCACCACCATAGCAGGAAGTACCTCCTTATTACGCACAAAATAATGATTCCTCCACTTGACAGCAGGGACCCATCGGACAGGCCACCGTATTTCGTGAAAAAAATGTTTCCCCCCTGACTACTGGGACCCACCAGCTACATCTTTGCACGCAAGGAAGTGCGTCCATATTACGAGCAAAAAATATGATTCTCCCCCTGACAGCTGGGACCCACCAGCTATATCTTTGCACACAAGAAAGTGCCTCCTTATCCTCCCTCACAGTCGGGACCCACCTGGTCGAAGCGTGCGTACCGTTGTCATTCTGGTCGCGAATGTGTACGTACATACGATCGGTCTGTCTGCAGGCTGCAGCGATGAACCGTGGCTGAGTAAGGAAGGGCACGTGTCGTAGTAGAGGCACGCACATAGCATGTCACATAGTCCCGTCAATATCGTGTACACGTACGTATAGCCAGGGTGCAAGAAAGTAAATACGGCCACGTACGTACATACGGGCAGGGTCTCGAACGCCTACTCGGCCATATGTACGGCCAGGGCTCGTATACATGGAGAGGCAGTGACGGCGTCCTGTTCATCGGCTGCCAACCAACAGGGTCGGAACGGAGAATTTGCGTCTTTGTGTTCATCGGGAGGCAAGAGAATGTGTCGTGTTCATCGGGAGCCAATCGGCTTAGACGGAACAGCCGAAACAAGGCCTGGCGTCCCGCAGAACGGAGGAAACGGCCTTGTGTTCGACCACCTGGTCGAAACGGGATCCTGTTCACCAGGAGGGGTATGGCGTACCGCAAAACGAAGGAAACAGACTTCTCTTCGACCTCCTACGGTCGAAACGGGGTCCTGTTGATCGGGGGGTGTGGCGTACCGCAAAACGGAGGAAGCGGACTTGTGTTGGAGCGCTACGCTCGAAACGGGGGTCCTATTCATTGGGAGGGGTGTGGCATACCGCAAATCGGGACTCCATAGGCTACTGTTCATCCACCGTCTACTGCCTCAACGGGCTACTGTTCATCTACCGTTGACCTCCTCCAGCCTCCACGTGCGACTGTTCATCCATGGATGTGTCTTTTTTTGTAGTGTTAATGATATGGTTGGGTTTTACCTTAATGTTTGGTAGTTGCGGATGCCTGCTAGAGTTCCAATCATAAGTGCATATGATCCATGTACGGAAAATATGTTAGCTCATGCCTCTCCCTCATATAAACTTGTAATAATGATTACCGGTTTAGTTATCGATCACCTAGGGACAAATAACTTTCTTGTGTGAACAAAAACCTTTCTACTAAACTAATAAATTTGTTATGTTGCAATTTATTCGTACTTTTATTCTTGGAAAGTACTTCTAGTTTTACTCTTGTATTATGTAAAGCAAACGTTAAGTGTGTGTAGAGGGATATCGGTAGTCGATAGAACTTGAGGGAATATTCGTTCTACCTTTAGTTCCTCGTTGGGTTCGGCACTCTTATTTATCAAAAAAGGCTACAAACGATCCCCTATACTTGTGGGTTATCAATGACTAGTGATGTGTGCCAAGCATTTGTCATATGGGTTAGACAATGAGGTTGAAGTAATGGTGGATTGTGTCCCTCTATTCGCAAGAGAGACTTTGATGGTAAATTCGAGTATCATATGTATTTTTATGTTTTCTTGAGTATAGGATCACTGCAGTTTGCGCTATTAAGAGGGGAGCTCAATGGACTAATGTGGAAATAAAATCTCCTATGGTGAAATTCCCTATATTTGGCTTGTTCAAACACCAACCGCAACATCTAAAAGCATGTTTGGTGCCATCATAAAATCCTAATAAATATGCTTCAACAAACACTATCAAATTCCAAGAAAAACAATGTCCGGAGTATCATCTGGAACCTCCGGAGTCACCCTCCGGTGTGCCCGGATTTCAGCATGACTAATTTCTCTCTCTTGTGATCCGGAGGTTGCTCTGGAGGAGGTGTTATATTCCAGCCTCTCCGGAGGGTCAGTCCGAAGTCTTTGGGCTTCCCTTCGGAAGGTGTCTACACTACCCAACGACCACATTTAGAAGTGGGACTATTTAAGCCCACTTCATATTCCCCAGTCAGCATCCATTGATTGACATTTTGAGTTGCTCGCTTTCTTTCTCTTGCTCCATTTCTCAAAAGCTTGGATCATTCGAAGCCGCCACATCCCTCCAGCAAAACACATCACACCTTTGAGGGAATAGATAGAGGAGCTCCCGGTCTACGTGTCCACCAAAGAAAATCAATTTCCCCTTGGATTTCATTGAGCATTTTTTACTCTTGGAGGTGGAGAATCCTAGGCGGATATGAGTCTTTCAGAGAGGAATCGTTCATTGTAATTACCCCCGAAAGTTTGTGATGATTTGGAGACCATCTCAAGGTATACCACTAGTTGTTGCGAAACGCCTTCGTGGTGCTGTCCCAAGGGGAGAATAGGGTGAGCCTTCGTGGTGTTGGTGTGACTTTGTGGTAACATCCACCCCTCCAACGGTGACTAGCTTCCCTCCAAGGAAGTGAACATCGGCATACATCCTTTCCTCCAGAGTTGCGGTTATTCCTAACCCTAACTCTCTACTGGTTATTTGTCTCTTAGTCTTTAATTAAATCCTATTGTACTTGCTTACCTTGCTACTTGTTGTTGTTGAATATTTTGCTCGCATTATATTCACCCTTGCAATTTTTAGGCTCACTTTCATATTCTGTATATTCGCCTAAAATTGCTTAGTAACAACTAAAACTTGTATTTCTACCTATTCACCCCCTTTGGGTCCGTCTTGATCCTTTTAGGTGAGCAGAAAGAGAGGAGGGAGCGGAATGACAGGGTGAGGAAAGGATGCACGGGGACAGCTGGCTGATGGCCGAGGCTTCATCGATCGATGACTAGCGGAGGAGGTGGTGCGCGGCTGCGACAGTGCAATGGGCCTAGAGGTCCTAACCCGAGCCCTGGTGAGCCGTAGGGGTGCTAGTAAGATAAGCATGCTACATAACTAGTAGCAACAACCAGCTCTATTTTGTCATCCTGATTAGCACTGGGTTGTCAAGCACAAAACAACTCACACTGTACCGATCCCGTGCCCATTATATACGGCGGCATACAATAGTGTCTCAAAAAAGAAGTATTCAATACAAGCAGGTGCAACTTTCAGTAGCCTAAAGCAAAAGTCCAATATCAAAGAACATGTGCTCTTGCCTACTAACAATGGAAAGGTTTGCAAAGAGTATTACTCCATCGTAAAGTTGTAATAACTCAGCGACAATTAATATCGATGGGAGGGAGTACCATATTTCTCAGTGTGTAGGTAAATCATAAGTGTAGAAGTTCCTGCGCTGCATCAATTAAGAGGCGTTCTTAATACTATTATTACTGGAAACAAAATATGGTATGGCAAGGTCAAGATCTTGGGAAGTTCTAAGTCTCCATTAAACATCAACACGAAATAAACTAGAGCTATAACAAGATTATATTTTTAGTTGGCTCCTACCTGAATGTACTAACACTACTAGGGAAAAGCCTATACACAGAATCTTACCAGCGGCACGCTTTAAAATAAGGCGCTGCTGCTATCTAGCAGTAGCGCGTGTCAACAAAACGCGCTGCTGAAATAAATGTAGCAGTAGCACGCCTGTGCTAAGCCACGCTACTTCTATAATTGCCACGACCTCGCTGCCAAGATAGTTATAGCAGTAGCACCTTATTACAAACTAGCGCTACTTCTATTGATCCTAGTAGTAGCGCCTTTTCACAATGCTCGCTACTGCTAAGTTTACTCCACTCCTTGCACCTAAATTTAGTCCCACCTCGCTCTGCGAACAGGGTTTTTACCACCTTAAATATGTTACTTCTCAAACTATCACAACCACTTGGTCTTCATTGAACTCTATGTGTAGAATTTGTGGCCGCAATATGAGTCTTCTCCGGTTTCTAAACCGGTGAGGACTCATATTGACAATTCAGATTGTACAAAAAAACATCATTGATGATCAATCTATTTTTGATGTTTATTTTTACATGCTTAGACATAGCAGTAGCACGTTTTAGCAGAAGGCGCTACTGCTACGGGCATTTACAGTAGCGTGTTTCCCTAAAGCGCGCTACTGCTAAGCCATTCTATCTTCCCCAACCGGCCACCCCTCACTCTCCTCTCTCCACTCACACTCACACTCACTCACTCTCCTCCCTCAATCCCCCCGCGCCGGTCCTCCCCCACCGGCCGCCCTCGCCTACCCCTCCTCGCTCTGTGCCGCCGTCACCTCACCCTCCTCCATGGACTGGTAATCCTCCCCCTCCACCCTCCTCCCCTCCCCTCCTCCTCTGTTCTCCCTCCTCCCC
>NC_057814.1:317063224-317180905 GCF_018294505.1 Triticum aestivum | reverse complement strand
CGCCCCTCCTTCTTCCTCCTCCCTCCTCCATCCACAACCCTCTCCTGCCTGCTACATTTTGATTTAGTAGGCTAGTTTATATTTTCTTGTTGATATGCAACATTTTGATTTAGTAATAGTTTGTAGTTGATATATAACACTTTTGATTTAGTATGATTAACTGATTAGTAAAAATTTAGACATAGTTGATAGTTTTTAGTTGATATAAGCCTCTAGTCATATATAACACTTTGATTTAGGATAGTTTCTAGGGTTTAGTTTATAGTTTCTACTTAACTGAATTATTACTAGGGTTTTAGTATATTATTTTTAGACATAGTTGATAGTTTCTAGTGATATTGAAACTATTTTCTCATTTGGTAGAATGAACATGTCATATTTGTTAATACTATCAGACACATGTTGATAGAATATATTTTGTTTATGCAGAAATCAAGTATTTGCCCCTGCCTCATCCCCGCAGTCGTCCCCATCGCTGACCCCCTAATACCTCTAGGTGAGAATAGCCAAATCCCCATGCTATTGATATAGATGATAATGTGTTGTAAATGTCGATGATGAAAATTCTAGTGCTAGTCGCCATGTCATTGATGTCGATGATAATGCATTCTGAATATAGAGGATGTCTTGGTGTTCTTGTTTGCAATGTACCTTCGAGTGGCCTATGTTTTGCCGGAATGTAGATTCGTTTCTGTTCCGGCATATTTCAGGCGCTCGATGTGTCCTGTTTTTAGCAAAGGTCATGCCGAATTTTTTTCATGAATTTTAGCACAACTTGTGCTACAATGTAGGACATATCGAGTGATGGTGATTTGCCAGAACAGGAATTCAATGATATTCTGGCAAAACATAGGGCATTTTTTCTATGTCATTGCTCGATATATCGCAAAGTGTTTATGAATTTTGTTTTCATAATTAAGCATTTGTTCTCGACATCGACGATGCACATCCCACATCCGCGTCGTCGACTCGGCGGAGGAGGCCTGCTTGATCAGAGGGACCATGTCCGGGACTAGGCTCCGCCGGGCTGGTATTGGGAGGTGCTACCTTCCGGGGCATGCAGTTTGGTGAGGAGGTAGCCCGTCATCGACCCAGACCTTCTTTGGTGGCGGTCGCGTGGGCCAGGGACAATGTAGAGGCTTTCGTCCACCACGGAGGTGGTACGTTACTGTGTCAGCGAGGAGGACGAGCACGTCCATCGCTACATGGTTGCATTGGAGGGCAGGTTCTCCAATACCTGGCAGGTTCTTCAGGGATCTCACTGGAGCTATGATCCTGTAATGGTTCCTTCTCTTTGGGTGTCCACCGCCTGCGCCGACACCCGTCGTTCGCTAGGGTTCTAGCTGTATTAGTGATGTTATATGTATGATACTATTCGAGATGTATTAGTGATAATATTCGACGATGTACGGACACAAGAGATGATTTATTTTTTCTTATTGAATGCATGCTAATTTGAATACTAAAATTGGAGATAATTGAATGCTCAAATTGGATATAATTGAGTGACATTTCGGGTTGACTTTAAGTCTGTCGGGACTCCACCATACATGAGAGAAGAAGAATGTTGACTGTTGTCGTGGGGGTCATTCCTCCTCTTCTTTCTCGTGATAGACCTTTTGGTAATGCACGGGAAGGAAGGGAGGAATGACCATCACCGACGGTCGCAAATGTCAGAGAAGAATTAGTGAGGGAGAGTCATCACCATATATGAGAGGATGAAGAATCCCGACTGTTGTCGTGGGGGTCGCTTCTCCTTCGTTCCCCTGTGCTAGACATTTTAGTGTAATGCACTTGGGGACGAAAGGAGGAGCAACCATCACCAACGGTCGAATGTATACACCACGTGAGCTGAGAGTTTTCAAGAAAAGACTCGACAGACCGATAGTCAACCCGTGATGAATAATAATGATCTAATTTATTTTTTGTAGTACATATATTTATTGTACAAGTTTAATCTTTGAATTATGAACATAGGAAATGTCATCATCGGACGACAAAAGTCTCCCGAGGGAGTGCAACTGGTGCAACGACGACCGGGGTCTGTGCCACAGGCCTCACCTGGACGAAGGTCGGCGCTTCAGCATTAAGCTTCAGTAGACCTTCGATGTTGAAACAGTATGCAACGATGACAAGTGTTTTTTCGTAATTAAGCACGACTTCTACTACTTCAACGTGTAATTTTCGTCTTTTACAATTCGACTAGTTTATCCCATGCCATGCAAGACGCTATGTCTGGGAGAGGATGGATTTTGAAGATCATCAATGTAAGGAAACAAAGAAAATTCACCTAAGGACCCATCATGTATGGATTTTGAAGATCATCTTTGTCACGCCCAATATGCAACTCTATCCTATAGGAACTCGAAGGTCCCACCAAGGATAGAACCGCATATTGACACGCTTTTGCAAGGTGGATATCATTACATCATACCATTACATAATAGTTGGGGATACATACAATGGCATACAAATGCCACATGAATACATCAAACATCATACATGAGAACAACATCCGACTATGGATGAAACACAAACAGAAACTCAAACGACATCCACCCTGCTAGCCCGGGCTGCCGACCAGGAACCTAACCCAAGATCGACGACGAAGAAGAAGAACTCCAAGACAAGTAAACATCGCTCTCACGTCATGATCATCGCATTACCTGTACCTGCAACTGGTGTTGTAGTAATCTGTGAGCCACGAGGACTCAGCAATCCCATTACCATGGGTATCAAGACTAGCAAAGCTTAATGGGTGAGGAAGGGGTAAAGTGGTGAGGTTGCAGCAGCGACTAAGCATTGTATGGTGGCTAACTTACGAGTACAAGAGTAAGATGAGAAACTACGCAAACGATCGCAAACTAATAATGATCAATAAGTGATCCTGAACTACTTACGTTCAAACATAACCCAACCGTGTTCTCCTCTCGAACTTCCCCGAAAAGAGACAGTCACGGTTATGCACGTGGTTGGTGTATTTTGATTGAGTTTACTTCAAGTTCACTATAACCGGATATTACCAAATTCCCATCTGCCACAAAACCGCGGGCATGGCTCGCGAAAGTTTAAACCCTGCAGGGGTGTCCCAACTTTGCCCATGACAAGCTCACGATCCGCGGAGACAATCCTCCATCGCGGGACCCTCCGATCGGACTCGGAATCCCGGTGCACAAGACATTTCGAAAATGGTAAAACTAATCCAGCAAGACATCGTCTCAGGCCACGTCCGGATGGGACATCTTACGAGTAAAACCAGATCCTCGAGTTTCCTCGTGGTGGCCCTGCAGTCTACCCGTTTGGGACCAACACCAACAGCACTGGCCCCCTGTTTATGTAGAAAGAATCCTCGGGTTCATGACGCCCTATGCCTATTAATTTTTTAGTTCAATATTATTATGGCAAATGTTAAAACCAATGTTGGCCCTTGCTGGAAGACTTTTATTCAAAGCAAACTATCAAGAGGGGCACTAGTACGCGTCGGTCCTAAACAAACAGTTTTTAACCCCTTTCTACGACGGCATTTGGAACCGTCGTCAAGTGAGTGTGGGTGATAGGGGGGTCCTTCCCACACGACCCAGAAACCGTCGGGGATATGCCCTCCTGGCACACACGCTCGGCAAAATGAGGTCGTGTGCGACTCGCGAGCGCTCATATACGCAAATACGTATAGTAGAGCTAAAAAATACAATTATATGGCGAAATTGTTTCTGGTCGCAAGTAAATCCCACACAGTCAGTCCCCGCTAAACGTTTCCGTATGTACATCCCACATGGCCGCTCCAAGGAAAACGTTTCCGTTCACAGGTACATCACACACAATTTTTCCCGTTAAATCGTTTGCGTAATTGAATGTATCACATACGGTCCATAGAAGAAACTGTGTGGCAAAGGCTGTCCATCACCCACAGTTTTTATGTGGTAAACGTTTGCGCCAGGTGGCCTAACGCAAACAGTTCTCAAGAGAAAGTTGTGTGTGATTGTTCATTGATCAAACACGGTTTATTCCTAGAAACTGTGTGCGTTGCCTGAGGTCATCGCCCATGGTATTTTTTCAACAACCATTTGCAATAGCAAAACCCAATTAGCAGGATAACTCGCCATTAGCAGGCTAATTATCCGATTATTCATAATCCATTTATTAATCTAATTGATATTTCATATTAAGCACACAATATATTTCATTTCCATATTAAGGAAGCAGAATTTCATAATTGAAATACATCAGAGTACAACATGATATAGCTTCAGCACTCAGCTACCCCATTACACAACTTCACCAGCAGCAAGTTCCACATGCAAATGTAGAACCTTTCAAAATTAGCATCATAGATGGTATATAGACAGATGCATCTCAGCTGGAAAACTGCTGAAGCGGAAGGCGAATATTGAGCCTTCATTCATGTTGAAGGTCTTTGCAACTTTAGGCCAGTGCCTATGGATGATTGACCGTTCGTCCTTCGTCCTCTTCAGGAACACTTCAATATTGAACCGTGGGTGTTGTATGAAAAACTTCCTCGCCTCCTGGCCATAGAGGTGGTTTGAGAGGTAATCATCAGTGAACTGCTTTGGAATGGCCTAAAAACAAGGATGTGCATAAATATCTTCTCTATATTGGAAATGGGGCAAAGGAATAAAAAAGGCAAGGTATAATAGTTAGTACCATCTTGTAGTGAACTGATGTCTTCTTCATTGTGCAGACAAAAATCTTGTTGTTTTTTGTCGCTAATTTCTTTATCCAAACAATCTTTCTGAGTTTCTTGATTTGATTGATATTCATGGACATCTCATTTCCCCATATGCAAAAAGGGTCGAACAGTGGGTCAATACCTGTGACATCAGGACCTACATGTGCAAGAGCAAATTGTTAAAAACCAAAATATTAAAATGGTTCCTGCAATTGCACAATAATCTGCTATTAGAGAACGGACCATGCACGTGCTAACCTCGATTGTAAACCTCAGTGCTTCCAAATGTTTCCTTGCAACACATATAAGGTAGTTACTCATCAGGTTAAGTAAGGGTTCACATGCTATTAGTAAACTATGTTGATGAAAAATAAGCACATTGCAGATTCATCAGATTAATTCAAGCCACACGAAAAACCCATTTACCCAAACCAAGAATGATTAAGAACTAGGAAATATAGCACCTGTATATGTTTCTCATGTATTAAGTGCAGCCAAATTCGATTTTATCGGTGGACAAAAGTAGGGGCACTCTTTTTTACCGCTTTACTTATGCACGGACAGTCAGAGCCGCGCCCACGGCCACACTTAGCAGGGCAGAGGAGGGGAGCCAGAGAGAAGCAGGAGCACAAGACAACCGAGACAACGCCAAGGCCAGAAACACAAGACAACAAAGGGGCGAGGTGGACTCCCCCGGCAAGATCCCTGCCGGGGAGACATCCGCGGCCCCGGTAAGGGCCTTGCCGGAGCAGCTTGCCCAAATGCCAGCAGAGTGAGCTACCCTTGAGCCCAAGGGTTCCAAACACCGTTAACAACTACGTTGGACCCAGGGCTCGGGAGGCACCTCTGTAGTGGCATGCAGATCTTCGTCAAGATCATAAACACACAAGATCAGATGAGGATCAGAAGACGACGACCCTCGGCGGGATCCTTGCCAAGGAAATCCACAAGACCCCCGGCAAGCATCTTGCCGGGGACAACTGCGACACCACGGCAAGACCCTTGCCAGGCCCCCAGCAAGGCCCTTGCCGGGGACGCCGACGTGGAAACCGACTCTACTGATGAAGACACCGCCGCCCCGACGAAGAAGGGCCGGCATCGCAACAGGAAACGCAAGGGCAAGGCCGTGCTTGCCGTCGAGGGATCCGACAGCACCGGCGCCGCCAAGAAGGCCAAGGCAGATGACCCCGGCAAGGAAATTTCTGGGTGCGCCGCATGCCGGGCCTTGGCGGCTGCCGACATGCCGGGGGGCTCTGACAAGAAGTATTGCAAGATCCATCGCACCAAGGGCCACAACCTCCAGAACTGCCGACAAGTTGAGCTGCTTGCTGAAAAGCAAAAAGCCGAGTATGAGAGGCGGGACACGGAGAAGGGCCAAGATGGCGCCGAAGGATCCGGAAAGAAGCGTGGCGGGGAAGGAGGCCGCCGCGGCAAGGATAACTAACAAGAGAGGCCCGCCCGGGGCCGCGACAAGAAGCAAGAAGACGATGATCATCACGAGGACGACAAGTCCGGCGAGCAAGAGTTTCAGAAGGCTACGGAGGCCATGTGCGTCGATGGTGGCGCCTCGCTGCACACTTCTCACCGCCAGCTCATGCAGTCGGCGCATGAGATCATAGCAGCGGAGCCATCGTTCGACGCTCAGAAGCCGCTGAAGTGGTCCAGCACGCCCATCATCTTTGACGCCGAGGACCACCCTAATCGCACCACTGCGGTCGGGTGTTTGCCGTTGTTGGTCTCACCAATGATACGCAACCTCAAGGCTGGTTGACGGCGGAGCCGGTCTGAACTTAATTTTGCCAGTTGTGATCAAGAGGCTGCAAATTCCCGACGAAGACCTCGAGGAGACGGGCACGTTTCAAGGGGTCAACCCGGGAAGAAGCCAACTGAAGGGGAAGGACACATTGCCTGTGACGTTTGGAGGCGATTTGAACTATAGGACGGAGAGGATTGTCTTTGACGTAGCCGAGATCCCCTTGCCCTACAACGGGATCCTCGGCCGCCCGGCACTAGCCAAGTTCATGGCGGCGTCACATTACGCCTACAACACACTGAAGATGCCTGGGCTGATGACTATCATCACCGTCCCCTATGACAAGAAGGATACTGTCGGGGATATACCCCACGGCGTAAACCGGTCGGAAGTATAACCCGGCCGGACTTGGCGGTTTACTTGAGACCCGGCTGAGACTTAACGATTCACTGGCGACCCGTTTGGACCTGGCGGTTTACAATTCATTGGTAATCCGGCAGGCGGGTCAGAGGAGCGAACAGACCCGGTGGCCCAACGGGCAGTTCATGAAGGCCGGCTCATACTATGGTGGGCCGGTTTAAGAGGAAAGGCGTGAGGAATATTTGTTTTACAAGGAGTTGAGACCTGGTCTTGTATCCGGTTTGTATTAGAGATAGACTAGTCCTAATCCTAATAGGACTCCACATATAGCCCGCCCCTTCAACATATATAAGGAGGGGCAGGGCTCCCCAAAGAGGGACAGGTAATAAGAAACAATCTCTAGGGCTAGACACCAAGAGTCAGCTTACCGGCGACTCCCTCATGATCATAATGAGACCTAGCCACAAACAACATGTAGGGTTATTACTGGACGATGTTTCCCGGGGCCCGGAGCTATCTAAATCCTTGTCTTATGTTGTGTCTCTTGATTCCGCCCAACCCCTCTCAAGCTACCACATAGATGTGTTGGCCTCGCGACTAAGTCCTCACACTAAGGACATCTGCCGTGACAAATCCACGACAGTTGGCGCCAACCGTGGGGCCCCCGCACGATGGTGTTGAGTTCTTGAAGGGATCTCTTCTAGGGTTCGAGAAGTTTGCAAAATTTTTGGATGAAGAAAGAATCAGTTTAAAGGATATGCATCAGCCGGCCGTTTTTTGCGATCCGCTGAGTTGTGATTATTTTCGAAGATTCGCCGAATTGCCACCGCCGCGTACGCACGAGAATTTTGTGATTTTCCGGAAGAAGAAAAGCAGGTTTAGAAAGGATCTGCATCAAACTTCATGTTTATTGGTTTAGATTGATAATCTGTGAGATTTGAGTATAAGGAAAAAATATGATTGGATCGGTGCGCCGCCGCATGCGACTTGACGTTCCGCCGGTTCGGAGGCAGATTAATTTCGAGAGTGCTGCTGTGAGAAGCCGAGATGAATATGGTTTTTCAAGACAGAGACACACTCAAATCCGCTAAGCAACAGGGATTCGATCAACTACGTTGACTCGTTAATCTTGGCGATCACTGAAGCTCCTTTTTTTGTCACACCAACCACGGCTGAGAGGAGGACACGGATGAGAATCAGTCAAACCGGCCACGACATGGAAGCAGATACGGCCTCAGACTCCGCCACCACGTCGCAGTCGCGCCTCTAAACCGCCGCCCCGGTGCCGCGCCGTCTCCGCGGTGGCCGGGCTCAAGCCATCGCCTCCGGGTTGGCCCTGCTACTTCCGCCGCCAGTCACCCACAGCGGCTCAGCCCGCACGCCGCGGCCTCAAGTCACCAGTCCGCTGCCGCTGTAGCTTGTTGCGTCGCCAGCGCGCCCACCTCCATCTGTGAGCCGGCCCACCCTGACGAGTCGTCGGCCATGCCTCCGTTCGTCGCTGAGCCTCCGCCGTCCGCGCGCCTGGATCGAGCCGCTTGAGCTGGCGGTCTCCGCCATCCCATATTGAGTCATCGAGTGGCCTCGTTTTTTGCTCCTGAAAGTTGCTCTGAGCCGCCCCGACGACCTTGCTTCCGTTTTAAACTGCCTCTGCTGTAGCCTCTGAGATGGGCTGCCATCCCAATGTTGAACCGCCGCCTGGTCGAGTTGACCCGGCCTCTCCGTCGCCACCACTACCGAGCCTGGAGTCGCCCTGCGACACTGCCGCGGCCCACCTTACCTAGCGTTGCGCCGAACCGGCCTCGCCACCTCCGTCTCCAATTGGGCCGCGCCCCCGTCATCGCCATGACCCGCCGCTCTGATTCGAGTCTCTGTTTCCGAAGTCACCACCGAGACCTACTAGAGTCGGCATCGCCGTTTGTCGCTCCACGGCCGCTTCTCCTCCGCTGCCGTATTGAGTCGCCCGGACGCGAGCGGTGCGGCGCCTCTACCACCGCGGGCTGCCTTCGCCTCGCCTTGTCGCCGCTTTAAACCGCCTGGCCCTTTGTCGTCGCTGCCGCTGACTCGCCGTGGTTCGCCCTTCCACCGCGAACTCGCTGAGCCGCCCCTCGCTCAGCTACACCTGCTGCTGTTCCTCTACACTGTGCCTAGCCGCACGCGCTGTTCCGCTGGTTTTCTTCAATACAGGGAGCAGTTTTAGGATCTTGTTTGAAGACCTAAATGAGTGCTTGACTACTGCAGGAATTTTGATAGATCGTCCGAGAATTAGGGAAAATGGAGAGGCTGCAGATAAGCCACTTGACGTCACTATTATCAGTCGAATGAAGCAGCTTTGCAATAATGAATTCAGTATAGCAAAGTTTGCAGGATGGTAATTTAGAGAGCCCAAACAGATGAGCCAAGAAACCTGCACAGGAGAAAACGGAGTCGATCATGACATGATAGTAGCTGAATGAAGTTTTGTCAGATATCCCGACGACACCGTTTAAAGCGCACTGCAACTCTTATCTCAGCATATCAAGCATTGTTGGCATACATCATACGTCTGATTACAGAAACAACGGGGAGGCGAAACACTGCAGAAGCATCTAGTGGCACAGGCCTACCGTAACACTAAACGAGCAACTTTAGCATTCTAATTGTTTCCGCAGTTGCTCCTTTGACAGACTTGCAAGGGTAAATGCTCCTAAACCCGTATCACCCAACCATTACGGTGCCAGACAGTGAGACAGAATAAAAATAGAAAGGAAAAAGAGGGCAGTGGCCGTTGATTCTGTCAGGTGTGCGCGTACCTGCTGCCATTGTGGCATTAACTGAGGCAAAACGTCATGTCTCCTAAAGAAAAATGGCATAAGATCAAGGCTACTAGCGTGGCACGCCATGTAGTACTACTTCGGATTTGCTAAGAAGAAAATAAAGTGGGGATTGCATCTTCACGTGGAGACCTTAATCATCCTACACATTTGAAGACAAGAGGACCAGTATTACTACTCCTCTCAACATGGCACGATTTTTCAGATCAAATGTTTTGTCAAAAGCCAAAGCAGCATTATGCAGTATCCAGCACCAGCATCTGCATTCATCCAACAAAAACAAAATCAGGTGTTATCCCTCCTATATATTTTAGCAAGACATTTTAATTCCTCTGAGCACCATTACACTGCCCTATTGGTGTTTTTATATATAGGAAAAATTATTGTTATACCGCGGGTATAAAGCACGCACTGGCAACGGAGGTTTTATTCTGTGTCACATTGCCTGATGAACGGACGGCCGGTTCACGCATTCGCACCGGTTTACAACGCGGAGGACAACTTGCCCGTCTGCACCGGCCTATAATATCGCGGCTGACTCATCTATTTGCTCCTAAAGCGGACTCACGCATGATTAATTTCAGTTTCACCTAGTGATCATCAACTTCATGGTGGATTATTTTTCGGCCTAAACACATCAGGTGATGTCCTTCTAAAAAATATTTTATTAGCACATATATTTTTTTTCAAAGATCTGTTTATCTTTGCCTTGGTCTACAATATTGTTTATGCAGGACAATTATTCACTGCAGAAGCTATGGTTGTGTCATGGATATATAACTCGCGCCACCATTATAAGGTGCTAGTACCATGCCATCAAGATCGATGAATATATGTGCAAACCACCACTTTGCAGACCGGTTTACATCAATATAATGTGGCTAACTCGCCCGTCCACGCCGATTTACAACGCCGCGGCCGTCTCAGGTGTCGGTGCCGCCTCTGAAGCCGCGGTTGTCTTTGTCATCTGTCTCTCGCGGCCTGGTCTACATCAACACACTGTGCCGCACCTGTCTGCATGAGTTGTTTATTGAGTATGAGCAAGTCACAGCTTGGGTAGCCCGGTTTCTTTCAACAAAATGGAGGCAAATTATCATATACTATCAACCGCCGTCTGCACTAGGTGGTTCAATGGGCAGGCGCACAAGTCGCCGCCACTACAGTTTGGTTAACTTCGAATCACCAGTTGGAAGGAACCATTGGCCGAGTTGCTGACACGGCTCATACGGGATCATTTACAACCCGCCGCAGTCACCTCAACCTTCTGTGGATTCACATCGTGCTATCAAGACCAATGATATATAAGTTATGCCGGTTTATATCACGGTCAAAATATGGAGAATCTCAAGCCAACTCCTCAAGTCACGTTTGAGACTCGGGGGCTACGATGACATGATTCAGCAAATCTTGCCAGTTTCAGCAAATTTAAGAACCCCAGGATGATGGAGGGACAGATAACCAGGTCCCGGTGGCTACTGTTATATTGATGAAAATTTAAAGGCCGTCAGAAAATTTCCGGCTTAGAAAGTATATGACAGTTACAAAATCCCGGCTCAATGAAGAAGTTCCGGGTCATCAGAAAGGATTCCGGTTTAAAATCTGGCTCAAGGGAAGTCAGTCTCACTGAAGCTCTCAATATCCGGTTTACAATCCGGTTCAAGGGAAATTTATTCTCCCACAAAGCTCTGAAGCGCTCAAATCCGGTTTAACAATGTCTGGTTCAAAAAGGAATTAACTTCTCGCAAGTTTGAGTTTAAAGGCCGTCATAAAATTTCCGGCTGAAAATGAAGATTCCAGTTTAAAATCCGGTTCAAGGGAAAGATGTCTCCCACAAAGCTTTGAAGCTCTTAATATCCGGTTCAAAATCCCGGTTCAAGAAGAATTTATCTCTTGCAAAAAGTTAAAGGGTGCCAAAGAGGACCTGCTGCCATGAGGTGCGGTTCAAACATGGGTATCATGCCTTATTGGCTTATCATATTATCGATCACTTGGGGGCTTGGTCGTATCCGAACCATAGCTACACCTCTTGATCGGCGCAATGCCACAGCATCACTTGGGGGCTTGGTCGTATCCGAACCATAGCTACACCTCTTGATCGGCGCAATGCCACAACATCACTTGGGGACTTGGTCATATCCGAACCATAGCTACACCTCTTGATCGGCGCAATGCCACAGCATCACTTGGGGGCTTGGTCGTATCCAAACCATAGCTACACCACTTTATCGGTGCAATGCCACAGCATCACTTGGGGGCTTGGTCGTACCCGAACCATAGCTACACCTCTTGATCAGCGTAATGCCACAGCATCACTTGGGGGCTGGGTCGTGTCCGAACCACAGTCACACTTCTTGATCGGCTCAAAGCCACATCAATCCGGGGCCAAAGAGAGTGCTGTAAAACAACAGCTCAAACATAGGCACCCACTAAGCACAGCTCACAATATTGCTTGGGGATTCTTTGCTGTCGAATTTGGGGCCTGGCAGCCCGTGAAAAGCCTCGACTACAGGTTTCATCTGCTTTTATTTGCTAAGTTTTTTCTCCTTTGATGAGATTTTTGATGTTTTTGATAAACCGGCGTTCATTAACCCGGTTTGGCTTTCAACTACAAGTTGTCAGTACATGATCAATTATAATCCGGTGTTTATTAACCCAGTCTGGTTTTGACTATAAGTCGCCAGTATTATATATGGTTAATCCGGTGTTTATCACAACCCAGCACGGATTTATCATAAACCGGCACAATGTGGAAGAAGTTATCAGTACCCAAGATTGGGGTTATCACCTTTACTACAATAAAGTTGGCCAACCAATGATGTGATTTAATGTCACAGGTATGATATATTTCATATTTGATTATTCTTAAGTGCAGCCTTGGTTATCAACCCAGGTTATATGTTGGGCATTATGACCCGTCCGGCGGTAAACCGCCAGGACACTTTAAATTTGCTGTATGATGAAATAGGTTGAATAAAGCATAATTATACATCACCGGTGTTTATTAACCCGGCCTGGCTTTAAGACGATAAGTCACCAGTGTATGATGAGAAATTATCCGGTGTTTGTTAACCCCGCCTGGCTTTGGACTATAAGTCGCCAGTATATATTTGGATTGCGCCATTGGAATCATGCGCTCATAAATCATTGGGTATAAGTTCAAATCTTTAATAGCCAACATGGCTGGATTTTTATTATGGTTATCAATAAACAGTATTATGATTAAGGTTTTCAAAGTCGCTTTAGCGCAATGGATATTATTTTATCGATGGATATGATTTATTCCACAATGGAAGGAGTAGTCGACAGTCGCTGCAGGCTTATAACCTGGTACTTGGGGGCTACATTATTCAAATTGAGATTATATCAAATATGCAAGTCTCATGTCGCTGCAAGCATGCACCATGACACTTGGGGGCTAATGCAAAGTCATTTTTATTGGCCTTATTGAAGACCCGACTGATCACATCATAATGAGCCGGCCCTTGGGGGCTACCAATTGCTCCTGTCAAAATTCAAGTCCTACGATGGAGGCTACATTATAAGATGTTATTTTCATTGAAGTATATATCAAGTCCCAGTTCAGTATTACCTTAATGAGCCGGCCCTTGGGGGCTACACATCACTGCTCAAGTCTACATGATTATATTGACAAAGTCCCTGCTCATTATTGCATAATGACCCGGCCCTTGGGGGCTACACTGATTGAAGTTTTTATAAGCAATTACAAGTCCCAGGTTGCTGCAAGCATGGCAACTCGGTACCTGGGGGCTACAACATATATGGAGTATTCAGTTTTTACTAGAGATGAACAACGTGGATTTCATCAAAGTGGCAGTAATTGTATGGAAACAAGTCTCAAATCATCACTTTGTTCTGTTCAAGACATGGGGGCTACAAGTAATATGGATATAAGGGAGAAACATCTTCCGATTTTCAGTTTTGAGCAAACCAGATTGACCCGGCATCACCAATCATTATGACCCGGTGTCTGCAACAATCCTGAACCGGCGTTGGCAACAATCATAACCCAGAATTATCAGTTTTTATAACCTGGCAGTGTTGGCAATGATAAACCGGCAAGTTTCTACATCTTCAAACCGGTTGAATATCAGATGAGTATTTCAAAACCAATATTTCTCAAACCGGTGCTTTGGAAGCCGACTCAAGTGGATTATTCTTCACAATATTTCTCTGTGAGAAACCAATGTCAGAAAATTGAGTATGAAGCTGGGTATGAAGCTGGCTTGTTAACCCGGATTTTCTAGAAGGAGGAAATGACAAGGACTTAAGGATCATCAGATTCCGGTTTACAAGAATTCTTAACTCGGAGCATAATCTGTCAAATTTGTTCTTGTGTTTGTTTTACAGGATCAGTTTAACATGGATAAATCCAAATTAAACTGGGGGCTAATGTCGGGGATATACCCCGCGGCGTAAACCGGCCGGAAGTATAACCCGGCCGGACTTGGCGGTTTACTTGAGACCTGGCTGAGACTTAACAATTCACTGGCGACCCGTTTGGACCTGGCGGTTTACGATGCATTGGTAATCCGGCAAGCGGGTCAGAGGAGCGACAAGACCCGATGGCCCAACGGGCGGTTCATGAAGGCCGGTTCATACTATGGTGGGCCGGTTTAAGAGGAAAGGCGTGAGGAATATTTGTTTTACAAGGAGTTGAGACCTGGACTTGTATCGGGTTTGTATTAGAGATAGACTAGTCCTAATCCTAATAGGATTTCACATATAGCCCGCCCCTTCAACATATATAAGGAGGGGCAGGGCTCCCCAAAGAGGGACAGGTAATAAGAGTCGGCTTACCGGCGACTCCCTCATGATCATAATGAGACCTAGCCACAAACAGCATGTAGGGTTATTACCGGACGATGTTTCCCGGGGCCCGAAGCTGTCTAAATCCTTGTCTTATGTCGCGTCTCTCGATTCCGCCCAACCCCTCTCAAGCTACCACATAGATGTGTTGGCCTCACGACTAACTCCTCACACTAAGGACATCTGCCGTGACAAATCCACGACAGATACGCTGATCTGCGCCGACCTACTCCACCGGGAAGCAGTTGCAGCAGCTACCGCCAAGGCACTTGCTCCTGCCGCTGAAGCCCCGGGAGGGAAGAAGAAGCCCGGCAATACCTCTCGCACCCACTCCGGCAAGTGCACATCTTCGGAGTGTTGTGCTACCATCGAGGACGTGCTAGAGAGCTCCACCGGCAAGAGCAAGAAATCCTGAGCTGCACCACCAGAGACCAAGAGAGTGTCCGTCAAGGAGGATGGCACGGGAGGGGCTTTCACCATAAGCTCCACCCTCGACGGCAAATAGGAAAGCGCGCTCGTCACATTCCTGCGGGCGAATGTCGATGTGTTTGCGTGGCAAGCATCCGACATCCCCGCCGTTCCCAGGGAAGTGATTGAGCACCACCTTGCTGTCTGTCCCCATGCGCGACCCGTCAAGCAGAAGGTCAGGAAGCAAGCTTTGGAACGACAGGAGTTCATCACAGAGGAGATCAGGAAATTGGAAGCGGCAGGATTGGTGAGGGGAGTGCTCCATCCGACGTGGTTGGCCAATCCGGTGGTGGTGCGCAAGGCAAATGGGAAGTGGAGGTTGTGTATTGACTACACAGATATCAATAAGGCTTGTCCTAAGGACCCCTTCCCGTTGCTGTGCATCGACCAGATTGTTGACTCCATGGCCGGGTGTGATCTGTTGTCATTCCTTGACGCCTACTCGGGCTACCACCAGGTCTTCATGACAAGGGAAGATGAAGAGAAGATAGCATTTATCACCCCATGTGGTACGTATTGCTTTTTATGGATGCCTTTTGGGTTGGAGAGTGCTGGCTCGACATTCGCAAGGGCGGTCCAGATTGGTTTTGAGCCCCAGCTACATAGAAA
This sequence comes from Triticum aestivum, assembly GCF_018294505.1. Taxonomy (NCBI): domain Eukaryota; kingdom Viridiplantae; phylum Streptophyta; class Magnoliopsida; order Poales; family Poaceae; genus Triticum; species Triticum aestivum. The sequence goes on along the minus strand of NC_057814.1, from coordinate 317,165,391 downwards.
TATGGAGGCTTATATGGATGACATAGTGGTCAAAACCAAGGACAAGGCAACCCTTGTACAAGACTTAGAAGAGACGTTTGCCAACCTATGCAAGATCAACCTCAAGCTGAACCCTGAGAAGTGTGTCTTTGGCGTTCCGTCTGGAAAACTTCTCTGGTTCTTTGTGTCGCAGCGTGGGATCAAGGCAAATCCGGACAAGATCAAGGCTATTGAGCAGATTGAGGCACCCAAGCGGATCAAGGATGTGCGCCGGCTCACTGGCTGTGTTGCCGCCATGAGCAGATTCATCTCCAAGTCCGCTGAGCGTGCCCTTCCCTTTTTCAAAATCTTGAAGAAGGCAAGCCCAATGGAGTGGACCCCAGAGGCCGGGACAGCGTTGCAGGATCTAAAGAAATACCTTTCCTCTACGCCGATAATGGTTGCGCCTAAACCACAGGAGTCGTTGCTGCTGTATCTGGCGGCAACGAATCAAGTGGTCAGCGCCGCACTAGTGGCAGAGAGGAAGGTCGGCGAAGAGGCAGTGGCAACGGCAGGATCGGTGGATGGGAAGTCAGAGATTCCCCCGGCAGGGCCTGGTGCCGGCAAGGCAAGGCCCCCGGCAGAGTCTGACGCCATCAGGACAGGGCCCACACAGTCAAGTGAAGTGGTGCAGAAGAAGAAGATGATGCAGCACCCGGTTTACTTTGTCAGCTCCCTCTAGCAGGGGGCTAGGTCAAGGTACTCCGGTGTGCAGAAATTGCTCTTCGGCCTCCTTATGGCCTCGAGGAAGCTGCGTCATTACTTCCAAGCCCACCAGATCACTGTCGTCACCCGCCTCCCGTTGCAACGGATACTGCACAACCCAGATGCAACCGGAAGGATTGTGGAGTGGGCCTTGGAGTTGTCAAGCTTTGGGTTGAAGTTTGAAAGTACTTCGACAATCCAGAGTAGAGTCTTGGCAGAGTTCATTGCAGAATGTACCTCAACGCCCGACGAAGAAATCCAGGTGACCGCTCTCCCCGGCAAGGAAGCAAGTCGCGACTGGATCATGTACTTTGATGGGGCTTTCTCGCTGCAAGGCGCTGGTGCCGGTGTGCTGCTTGTCGCACCCACCGGAGAGCACCTCAAGTATGTGATCCAGATGCACTTTCCCAGGGAGATGTCCATGAACAACACCGCTGAGTAGGAGGGGCTGCTTGCCGATCTCAGGATCGTGGCAGACCTCCGGGTGAAGAAGCTCATCGTCAGGGGTGATTCGCAGCTTGTCGTCAGACAAGACAACAAAGATTATCAGAGTCCGTTGATGGAGGCCTACGTAGATGAGGTGAGGAAGCTGGAGGAGCGCTTTGACGGTATACAAGTGGAGCACGTTCCCCGAGCGGAGAACGACACCGCTGACTTCCTATCAAAGCACGCTGCATTCAAGCTACCTGTGGAACCAAGTACCTTTTAACTTCATTTAACTCAACCCTCCGTCGAACCATCAACGGAGCAGAACAAGCGGAGGAAATCAGGCCCCAGCAAGTACTTTCCCGCCGAGCCCCTAGGGGCCACCGGCAAGGGTGTTGCCACAGATTCCAAGCCTGCCAAGGGGCAGCTGGCTCCGGCTGGGTGCCAAGCCCTGGCCGTAGAGATGGCTGCCCCCGTGGCGGACGAGATTCCTTTGGTCCTTGCCGTCGAGCCCCAGGCTCCGGCATGGGCACAGTGTACCGTCCGTTTCCTCCAGACAGGGGAACTTCCTAAGGAGTAGGAAGAAGCGGAAAAAGTAGCCCGTCAGTCTACCTTGTACCAGTTCATCGATGATGTCCTGTACAGGAGAAGACCGAACGGTGTGAAATTGAAGTGCATCCCCCGGGAGGAAGGACTGGAGCTGTTGGCAGAGATACATGGAGGCATATGTGGCTCCCACATAGGGTCGAGGGCCCTTGCCGGCAAGGCGTTCCGGCAAGGCTTCTTCTGGCCCACCGCCCTCCAGGTGTGAAGCGTGCCAGTTCCATTCGAAGAAGCTTCATCAGCCAGCTCAAGCCCTTCAAACAATCCCTCTCTCCTCGCCGTTTTCGATCTGGGGGCTCGACATACTGGGCCCCTTCCCTCGCGCTGTCGGGGGCTTTGAGTACTTGTACGTGGCAATCAACAAGTTCACAAAGTGGCCGGAGGTGGAGGCAATGAGGAAGGTTACCGCATAGTCAGCCATCAAGTTCTTCAAGGGGCTAGTTTGCCGTTTTGGTGTACCAAACAGAGTCATCACCGACAATGGCACGCAGTTCACAAGCCACACCTTCATGCAATACATCCGAGACCTCGACAGCAAGGTCTGTTTTGCTTTCGTGGCACACCCGCGGAGCAATGGCCAGGCGGAGAGGGAAAATGCTGAAGTGTTGCGAGGCCTGAGGACGTAGACTTTTGACAGGCTGCACAAGAGCGGAAGGCGCTGGATTGATGAGTTGCCGATGGTTCTTTGGTCGATCAGGACGACGCCAAATCCAGCCACCGGCCAGACACCCTTTGCCCTAGTATATGCGGCAGAAGCAGTTCTCCCCACAGAACTCATATACGGGTCACCTCGAGTGCTCGCTTATGACAAGCTTGAGCAAGAGAAATTGCGGCAAGATGACGCAACGCTCCTCGAGGAAGATCGTATTCAAGCGGCTGTGAGAGCAGCGCGCTACCAGCAAGCCTTGCGCCACTATCATAGCCGCAAGGTTCATGCCCGAAGCTTTGAGGAAGGCGACCTTGTTCTTCGGCGCGTTCAGTCGGCCAAGAATTCCAACAAGTTGACGCTAAAGTGGGAAGGCCCTTATCGGGTAATACGAGTCACCAGGCCCGGCGCAGTCCGCCTGGAGACCGAAGATGTCGTCCCAGTGAGCAACTCCTGGATCATCGAACATCTTCGCAAGTTTTACCCATAAGGCGCGGCTGTCGGGCCTCCCGGCAGGCCACCTTTTGTACAAGCTTTGTCGGCAAGGCATGTAACCCTCTGTGCAAAGCCAGGCGCAGACCCTGATCATAAATAATTGAAGCGCTAGCGCCCTATGTTATAGCATGCATGCTAGGTTAAGTCTCTCCCTCGGTTAGGGTTGATAGTGCTTAGCGGCGACTAACCCCTAGCCTAGAGGTCGAGTGTGCGTCTTTTTGTTCTCTTTGGTTCGCAGGGCACATGGACACTTCTGCCGAGCCGCTTGGGAGAAAGGGAACGGATCGGCGCTACGGCCCCGGCAAGCCAAGACTGCCGGGGGCTAAAGATACAAGGATCCAACCACGGCAAGCCAAGGTTGCCGGGGGGCTGCGGATTCAGATAAGTCTTCCATCCCCCTATTATGCATTTCCGTATAGAACTGGGACATGTGAAACCTCGTTTACGTTCTTAAAACCACCGTCCTCCCCCTTTCCTATACCCAAGAGCTACCTCCTGGGTCGGAATTTGGTCGTAGTCGCAGTGGCAAGGAAATGAACGTGGGGCCTAACTCTACTTCGCCCCTGCCTCTGCCAAGAGCGCGAGAATGGTCGACTGAAGTGGAGAGACGGCAAGGCCTGCTGCCGGGCGACAATGTTTATCTTAAAAATAACAAGGATTCGTCCTTGGCATGGGCCTCGCTCACGCACAGAGAACCCGGCGAACACCCTTTTTCATTAAAAATATCCCATACATGTACCGTTCATACGGAATTAAAAACATGAGCAAGGGGATTATAAGTCTTAAAATAATAAAGTGCCCGCAGGCTTACAAACTAAAAAGAGATAAGGTGCCCGTAATCCCTTTCTTGTCCCTCTCCTCAGAAGCTGGAACAAGATAGCGGGAGGGCGAAAGGAACGCCTAGGTTAGGTGCGAGAAGCAGAAGGCACCAAGAGAGCGTCCCGGTGCCGGGAAGGAGCTGGAAGATGAGGCAGCGGCCCGATAATACGCGACGAAGGCGTCGGTGCCCGCGTACGCCAATTTGACGGCCGCCGCCCGCCTTCTTCGCCTTCTCCGGCCCTCGTACGCCAACCGCCAAGGAGGCGATGGGGAGCGCGCCAATGGAGAGCTTGGCAAGGAAGGCCCTCGACAGGGCGCGTGGCCGAGGGAGGGTCGGCGCGATCAGTCGAAGTCGGAGTCGGCATCCTGCCGCTCGACTCCCTCGTCGTCGTTGTCGCTGTCCTCCTTGTCACTCCCGCTCGAGGAGGAATCTTCATCATCGGAGGATCTCTCCACGCAGCACTTTAGACGAGTTCCAAGATCTCCAAAGACCTTGACGGAGAGCAGACCGCCCTCCATTAACTTGAAGTAGAGGACGAGCCCCGCCGTCAGGATGTGGATGCGAGCAAACGGCTTCCATCCGCGACCAGGGTACATGATGCGAGGAGCGGGGAGGTCGACGTCGACCCGCGTGCCGCCGTTCCTGCAGCCCCTCATGTGCAGCCTGAGGGTCTGAGGCGGATCGAGCTCCATGTCCCGAGAAAATGGGGTGGAGAGGCGGAGACGACGATGCGGTGGCCGGCGTAGCCTGATGAAGAACTCACGGGGCTGGTCCCCGACGTGGCCCTCCATCGCGAGAGGCATTGCTGGCGGGGGCACGGCCACCGCGCCGCCTCGCCCCCCTCTCCCCCGACCGCCGTGGCGACCTCGGCCTCGCCCCCTTCCCCTTCCTCTCGTAGCCGGCTCCGCCGCCGCGGACTCCTACGAAAGGGAACACGCTGTCGAGCGGTGACCCTCGCCGCCACCGTCAAAGGCCCAGCACCCCCTCTCACCATGGCGGGTGGAAGAACGGAGCGAAGGAGGAAGAGGATGGATGAAAAGAGAATGTGGGATGGCATCCCCCTCCCCCTCCTTATAAAGGGACGGGGTCAGGGCTCGGCCGCCCCATTTAGCCAATCCAGCCATCGGAGGCGTGGGGAATCAGAACCGACCCACTGCCCCAATCAGCGACGGCCCGGTTTCCCGCCCCCACCGCCTGCCACCTGCATGGAGGGCGCGTGGCGAGCGAGCAGAATCGAGGGGACGGGTGAGGCGACCGTTCCCCGCCCTGTGATACTGGGGTGTGGGCGCCTTGAAGACCGCGACCCGAGTCCACCCAGTAAATGAGCCGCGCCTCCACACCTCCCTCTTTTTAGGGGGAAGGCGCGAGCCGCCTCTTTACCACAACATGACGCATGCATGCGGAAACCGCCCCACGCATGACCCCCACGTCACACACGACCGTCCACGTTGCGCGCAGGTCATGGGGAAGCGCGGCAGACGAAAACTTACTGCAGTAAAATCCCGCCCCGACTGCCCGCGCACCGTTTTGGGCCTGGCCCAACAACGTGTCGCGCTTATGTGTGGGCCAGGCCCGGGGGCTCCTGTCGGTGTACAAAAGTAGGGGCACTCTTTTTTACCCCTTTACTTGTGCACGGACAGTCAGAGCCACGCCCGCGACCACACTTAGCAGGGCAGGGGAGGGGAGCCGGAGAGAAGCCGGAGCACAAGACAACCGAGACAACGCCAAGGCCAGAAACACAAGACAGCAAAGGGGCGAGGTGGACTCCCCTGGCAAGATCCTTTCCGAGGCGGCTTCCGCGGCCCCGGGATGGGCCCTGTCGGAGCAGCTTGCCCAAATGCCAACAGAGTGAGCTACCCTTGAGCCCAAGGGTTCCAAACGCCGTCAACAACTACGTTGGACCCAGGGCTCGGGAGGCACCTCTGTAGTGGCATGCAAATCTTCGTCAAGATCATAAACACACAAGATCAGATGAGGATCAGAAGACGACGACCCTCGGCGGGATCCTCGCCAAGGAAATCCACAAGACCCCCGGCAAGCATCTTGCCGGGGACGACTGCGACACCATGGCAAGACCCTTGCCAGGCCCCCGGCAAGGCCGTTGCTGAGGGCGCCAGCAGGGCCACCGGCATGCCCGCACCAGCCAAGGCTCCGCCGCCGTTCGCATGCAGCTGCCAGCACAACCAGCTGGGCAGGCACCTGCGTGGCAACATGCAGCTTCCAAACCAAACCAGCAAGCACCTGCGTGGTGGCATGCGGATCTTCATGAAGACCCTGCCACCGCCCCACCTCAGCAGCCTGCCTACCTACATGGCGCTGCATGCATCGCTAGCCTGGGCACGTGTCGGAGCGAGGAGGAGCGGCGATGGACGGGACGGGCCTCGTTCCCGTCCCCGATAAAGCTAATGGACACCAAAGTAGCGCATTTAATGCACTCTGTCCCGTAATGCCGTGCATTAGCTCGCGCATTGTAGGCCTTTCCACCTCCTGTGTGCCACTGTGGCAGCCCCCTTTTTCCTATAAAAGGAGGCCCGAGGCGACCAGGAGGAAAATTCGGCTTTTTGGAACTACACAGCCACCGTAGCTAGTTCGAAAGCCCGAGAACACTCAATACATCCACCAAAGCAGGACTAACGTTTTACGCATCCTCGTGGCCCGAATCTGTGTAAGCGATCCGTGTGCTAGCTCCTAAACCTGCTCTTCTCACGACCCCGCGCCCGCCGACCGTAGAAGGGATCCCAGTGATCCCATAGGTGTCGTTCTCACCGACAGATTTATTCCTCACATGCACAACAATACTGTTGGAAATATGCCCTAGAGGCAATAATAAATGGTTATTATTATATTTCTTTGTTCATGGTAATTGTCTATTGTTCATGCTATAATTGTATTGTCTGGAAATCGTAATACATGTGTGAATACATAGACCACAACGTGTCCCTAGTAAGCCTCTAGTAGACTAGCTCGTTGATGAACAGATAGTCATGCTTTCCTGACTATGGACATTGGATGTCATTGATAACGGGATCACATCATTAGGAGAATGATGTGATGGACAAGACCCAATCCGAAGCATAGCATAAAAGATCGTGTAGTTTCGTTTGCTAAAGCTTTTCCAATGTCAAGTATCTTTTCCTTAGACCATGAGATCGTCCAACTCCCGGATACCGTAGGAGTGCTTTGGGTGTGCCAAACGTCACAACGTAACTGGATGACTATAAAGGTGCACTACGGGTATCTCCAAAAGTGTCTGTTGGGTTGGCACGGATCGAGACTGGGATTTGTCACTCCGTGTCACGGAGAGGTATCTCTGGGCCCACTCGGTAATGCATCATCATAATGAGCTCTATGTGACTAAGGCGTTAGTAATGGGATCATGCATTGCGGTACGAGTAAAGAGACTTGCCGGTAACGAGATTGAACAAGGTATTGGGATACCAACGATCGAATCTCGGGCAAGTAACATACCGATTGACAAAGGGAATTGTATACGGGATTGATTGAATCCTCGACATCGTGGTTCATCCGATGAGATCATCGTGGAACATGTGGGAGCCAACATGGGTATCCAGATCCCGCCGTTGGTTATTGACCGGAGAGGCGTCTCGGTCATGTCTGCATGTCTCCCGAACTCGTAGGGTCCACACACTTAAGGTTCGGTGACGCTAGGGTTGTAGAGATATGTGTATGCGGAAACCCAAAAGTTGTTCGGAGTCCCGTATGAGATCCCGGACGTTACGAGGAGTTCCGGAATGGTCCGGAGGTGAAGAATTATATATAGGAAGTCAAGTTTCGGCCACCAGGAAAGTTTCGGGGGTTACCGGTATTGTACCGGGACCACCGGAAGGGTCCCGGGGGTCCACCGGGTGGGGCCACCTATCCCGGAGGGCCCCGTGGGCTGAAGTGGGAAGGGAACCAGCCCCTAGTGGGCTGGGTGCCCCCCCATGGGCCTCCCCCCATGCGCCTAGGGTTGGGAACCCTAGGGTGGGGGGCTTCCCACTTGCCTTGGGGGGCAAGGCACCCCCCTGGCCGCCCCCCCCACCCTAAATGGGTTTGGCCGGCGCCCCCCCTCCCAAGGGGGCCTATATAAAGGATGGGGAGGGAGGGCCGCAACATCTCAGCCTTGGGCACCTCTCTCCTCCCCTGCTACACCTCTCTCTCTCGTAGAAGCTCGGCGAAGCCCTGCCGGCATCCCGCTACATCCACCACCACGCCGTCGTGCTGCTGGATATCCATCAACCTCTCTTTACCCCTTGCTGGATCAAGAAGGAGGAGACGTCGCTGCACCGTACGTGTGTTGAACGCGGAGGTGCCGTCCGTTCGGCACTCGGTCATCGGTGATTTGGATCACGGCGAGTACGACCAGACATATCAAGCGTCGCTTCAACTCCATTCGTGAAAGTGTTCAAAATGGAGACATAGATATTTGTAAAGTACATGCGGACCTGAATGTAGCAGATCCGTTGACTAAACCTCTCCCTAGAGCAAAACATGATCAACACCAGGACGCAATGGGTGTTCGATTCATCACAATGTAACTAGATTATTGACTCTAGTGCAAGTGGGAGACTGTTGGAAATATGCCCTAGAGGCAATAATAAATGGTTATTATTATATTTCTTTGTTCATGGTAATTGTCTATTGTTCATGCTATAATTGTATTGTCCGGAAATCGTAATACATGTGTGAATACATAGACCACAACGTGTCCCTAGTAAGCCTCTAGTAGACTAGCTCGTTGATCAACAGATAGTCATGGTTTCCTGACTATGGACATTGGATGTCATTGGTAACGGGATCACATCGTTAGGAGAATGATGTGATGGACAAGACCCAATCCTAAGCATAGCATAAAAGATCGTGTAGTTTCGTTTGCTAAAGCTTTTCCAATGTCAAGTATCTTTTCCTTAGACCATGAGATCGTGCAACTCCCGGATACCGTAGGAGTGCTTTGGGTGTGCCAAACGTCACAACATAACTGGGTGACTATAAAGGTGCACTACGGGTATCTCCAAAAGTGTCTGTTGGGTTGGCACGGATCGAGACTGGGATTTGTCACTCCGTGTGACGGAGAGGTATCTCTGGGCCCACTCGGTAATGCATCATCATAATGAGCTCTATGTGACTAAGGCGTTAGTCACGGGATCATGCATTGCGGTACGAGTAAAGAGACTTGCCGGTAACGAGATTGAACAAGGTATTGGGATACCGACGATCGAATCTCGGGCAAGTAACATACCGATTGACAAAGGGAATTGTATACGGGATTGATTGAATCTTCGACATCGTGGTTCATCCGATGAGATCATCGTGGAACAGGTGGGAGCCAACATGGCTATCCAGATCCCGCTGTTGGTTATTGACCGGAGAGGCGTCTTGGTCATGTCTGCATGTCTCCCGAACCCGTAGGGTCTACACACTTAAGGTTGGGTGACGCTAGGGTTGTAGAGATATGTGTATGCGGAAACCCGAAAGTTTTTCGGAGTCCCGGATGAAATCCCGGACGTCACGAGGAGTTCTGGAATGGTCCGGAGGTGAAGAATTATATATAGGAAGTCAATTTTCGGCCACCGGGAAAGTTTCGGGTGTTACCGGTATTGTACCGGGACCACCGGAAGGGTCCCGGGGGTCCATCGGGTGGGGCCACCTATCCCGGAGGGCCCCGTGGGCTGAAGTGGGAAGGGAACCAGCCCCTCGTGGGCTGGGCGCCCCCCCATGGGCCTCCCACCATGCGCCTAGGGTTGGGAACCCTACGGTGGGGGGCTTCCCACTTGCCTTGGGGGGCAAGGCACCCCCCTGGCCGCCGCCCCCCCCACCCTAGATAGGTTTGGCCGGCGCCCCCCTCCCAAGGGGGGCTATATAAAGGGGGGGAGGGAGGGCAGCAACATCTCAGCCTTGGGCGCCTCCCTCCTCCCCTGCTACACCTCTCTCTCTCGTAGAAGCTCGGCGAAGCCCTGCCGGCATCCCGCTACATCCACCACCACGCCGTCGTGCTGCTGGATCTCCATCAACCTCTCTTTCCCCCTTGCTGGATCAAGAAGGAGGAGACGTCGCTGCACCGTACGTGTGTTGAACGCGGAGGTGCCGTCCGTTCGGCACTCGGTCATCGGTGATTTGGATCACGGCGAGTACGACTCCGTCATCCACGTTCATTGGAACGCTTCCGCTCGCGATCTACAAGGGTGTGTAGATGCACTCCTTTCCCCTCGTTGCTAGTATACTCCATAGATGCATCTTGGTGAGCGTAGGAAAATTTTAAAATTATGCTACGATTCCCTAACAGTGGCATCATGAGCCAGGCCTATGCGTAGTTACTATGCACGAGTAGAACACAAAGAAGTTGTGGGCGTTGATGTTGCCAATTCTTCTTGCCGCTACTAGTCGTTTCATGGTTCGGCGGCATTGTAGGATGAAGCGGCCCGGACCGACCTTACACGTACGCTTACGTGAGACAGGTTCCACCGATTGACATGCACTAGATGCATAAGGTGGCTAGCGGGTGTCTGTCTCTCCTACTTTAGTCGGAACGGATTCGATGAAAAGGGTCCTTATGAAGGGTAAATAGAAATTGGCAAATCACGTTGTGGTCATACGTAGGTAAGAAACGTTCTTGCTAGAAACCTACAAACCACGTAAAAACTTGCAACAACAATTAGAGGACGTCTAACTTGTTTTTGCAGCATGTGTTATGTGATGTGATATGGCCAGAAGATGTGATGAATGATATATGTGATGTATGAGATTGATCATATTCTTGTAATAGGAATCACGACTTGCATGTCGATGAGTATGACAACCGGCAGGATCCATAGGAGTTGTCTTTATTATTTTGTATGACCTGCGTGTCATTGAATAACGCCATGTAAATTACTTTACTTTGTTGCTAAACGCGTTAGCCATAGAAGTAGAAGTAATCGTTGGCGTGACGACTTCATGAAGACACAATGATGGAGATCATGATGATGGAGATCATGGTGTCATGCCGGTGACGAAGATGATCATGGTGCCCCGAAGATGGAGATCAAAGGAGCATAATGATATTGGCCATATCATGTCACTATTTGATTGCATGTGATGTTTATCATGTTTTTGCATCTTATTTTCTTAGAACGACGGTAGTAAGTAAGATGGTCCCTTATGATAATTTCAAGAAAAGTGTTTCCCCTAACTGTGCACCGTTGCGAAGGTTCCTTGTTTCGAAGCACCACGTGATGATCGGGTGTGATAGATTCTAACGTTTGAATACAACGGGTGTTGACGAGCCTAGCATGTACAGACATGGCCTCGGAACACACGCAATACACTTAGGTTGACTTGACGAGCCTAGCATGTACAGACATGGCCTCGGAACACGGAGGACCGAAAGGTCGAGCATGAGTCGTATAGAAGATACGATCAACATGGAGATGTTCACTGATCTTGACTAGTCCATCTCACGTCATGATCGGACACGGCCTAGTTAACTCGGATCATGTTTCACTTAGATGACTAGAGGGATGTCTATCTGAGTGGGAGTTCATTGAGTAATTTGATTAGATGAACTTAATTATCATGAACTTAGTCTAAAATATTTACACTATGTCTTGTAGATCAAATGGCCCACGTTGTCCTCAATTTCAACGCGTTCCTAGAGAAAACCAAGCTGAAAGATGATAGCAGCAACTGTACGGACTGGGTCCGGAACCTGAGGATCATCCTCATAGCAGCCAAGAAAGATTATGTCTTAGAAGCACCGCTAGGTGAAGCACCAATCCCAGAGAACCAAGACGTTATGAACGCTTGGCAGCAGCGTGCTGATGATTACTCCCTCGTTCAGTGCGGCATGCTTTACAACTTAGAACCGGGTCTTCAAAAGCGTTTTGAGAAACATGGAGCATATGAGATGTTCGAGGAGCTGAAAATGGTTTTCCAAGCTCATGCCCGGGTCGAGAGATATGAAGTCTCCGACAAGTTCTTCAGCTGTAAAATGGAGGAGAATAGTTCTGTTAGTGAGCATATACTCAGAATGTCTGGGTTGCACAACCGCTTGTCTCAGCTGGGAGTTAATCTCCCGGATGATGCGGTCATTGACAGAATCCTTCAGTCGCTTCCACCAAGCTACAAGAGCTTTGTGATGAACTTCAATATGCAGGGGATGGAAAAAACCATTCCTGAGGTATATTCAATGCTGAAATCAGCGGAGGTGGAGATCAGAAAAGAACATCAAGTGTTGATGGTGAATAAAACCACTAAGTTCAAGAAGGGCAAGGGTAAGAAGAACTTCAAGAAGGACGGCAAGGGAGTTGCCGTGCCCGGTAAGCCAGTTACTGGGAAGAAGTCGAAGAATGGACCCAAGCCCGAGACTGAGTGCTTTTATTGCAAGGGAAGTGGTCACTGGAAGCGGAACTGCCCCAAATACCTAGCGGACAAGAAGGCCGGCAACACCAAAGGTATATGTGATATACATGTAATTGATGTGTACCTTACCAGTACTCGTAGTAGCTCCTGGGTATTTGATACCGGTGCGGTTGCTCATATTTGTAACTCAAAATAGGAACTACGGAATAAACGGAGACTGGCGAAGGACGAGGTGACGATGCGCGTCGGGAATGGTTCCAAGGTCGATGTGATCGCCGTCGGCACGCTACCTCTGCATCTACCCACGGGATTAGTTTTAAACCTCAATAATTGTTATTTAGTGCCAGCTTTGAGCATGAACATTGTATCTGGATCTCGTTTAATTCGAGATGGCTACTCATTTAAATCCGAGAATAATGGTTGTTCTATTTATTTGAGAGATATGTTTTATGGTCATGCCCCGCTGGTCAATGGTTTATTTTTGATGAATCTCGAACGTGATGTTACACATATTCATAGTGTCAATACCAAAAGATGTAAAGTTGATAACGATAGTCCCACATACTTGTGGCACTGCCGCCTTGGTCACATTGGTGTCAAGCGCATGAAGAAGCTCCATGCAGATGGACTTTTGGAGTCTCTTGATTACGAATCATTTGACACGTGCGAACCATGCCTCATGGGTAAGATGACCAAGACTCCGTTCTCCGGAACAATGGAGCGAGCAACCAACTTATTGGAAATCATACATACCGATGTGTGCGGTCCAATGAGTGTTGAGGCTCGCGGAGGATATCGTTATGTTCTCACTCTCACTGATGATTTAAGTAGATATGGGTATGTCTACCTAATGAAACACAAGTCTGAAACCTTTGAAAAGTTCAAGGAATTTCAGAGTGAGGTTGAGAATCAACGTGACAGAAAAATAAAATTCTTACGATCAGATAGTGGTGGAGAATATTTAAGTCACGAGTTTGGTACACACTTAAGGAAATGTGGAATAGTTTCACAACTCACGCCACCTGGAACACCTCAGAGAAACGGTGTGTCCGAACGTCGTAATCGCACTCTATTGGATATGGTGCGATCTATGATGTCTCTTACCGATTTACCGCTCTCATTTTGGGGCCATGCTTTAGAGACTGCCGCATTCACTTTAAATAGGGCTCCGTCGAAATCCGTTGAGATGACACCGTATGAATTATGGTTTGGGAAGAAACCTAAGCTGTCATTTCTAAAAGTTTGGGGATGCGATGCTTATGTCAAGAAACTTCAACCTGAAAAGCTCGAACCCAAGTCGGAAAAATGCGCCTTCATAGGATACCCTAAGGAAACTATTGGGTATACCTTCTACCTCAGATCCGAAGGCAAGATCTTCGTTGCCAAGAACGGGTCCTTTCTAGAGAAGGAGTTTCTCTCGAAAGAATTGAGTGGGAGGAAAGTGGAACTTGATGAGGTGATAGTCACCCCTTCCGAACCGGAAAGTAGCGCAGCGCGGGAAAATGTTCCTGTGGTGCCTACACCGACTGGGATGGAAGTTAATGATGATGATCATGAAGCTTCGAATCAAGTTACTACTGAACTTCGTAGGTCCACAAGGACACGTTCCGCACCAGAGTGGTACGGCTACCCTGTCCTGGAAATCATGTTGTTAGACAACGGTGAACCTTCGAACTATGAAGAAGCGATGGCGGGCCCGGATTCCGACAAATGGCTAGAAGCCATGAAATCCGAGATAGGATCCATGTATGAAAACGAAGTATGGACTTTGACTGACTTGCCCGATGATCGGCGAGCCATAGAAAACAAATGGATCTTTAAGAAGAAGACGGACGCGGATGGTAATGTGACCATCTATAAGGCTCGACTCGTCACTAAGGGTTATCGACAAGTTCAAGGGGTTGACTACGATGAGACTTTCTCACCCGTAGCGAAGCTGAAGTCCGTCCGAATCATGTTAGCAATTTCCGCATACTATGATTATGAGATATGGTAGATGGACGTCAAAACGGCATTCCTTAACGGCTTCCTTAAGGAAGAGTTGTATATGATGCAGCCGGAAGGTTTTGTCGATCCTAAGAATGCTAACAAAGTATGCAAGCTCCAGCGCTCAATCTATGGGCTGGTGCAAGCATCTCGGAGTTGGAACATTCGCTTTGATGAGATGATCAAAGCGTTTGGGTTTACACAGAATTATGGAGAAGCCTGTGTTTACAAGAAAGTGAGTGGGAGCTCTGTAGCATTTCTCTTATTATATGTGGATGACATATTATTGATGGGAAATGATATAGAATTCTTGGAAAGTGTAAAGGCCTATTTGAATAAGTGTTTTTCAATGAAGGACCTTGGAGAAGGTGCTTATATATTAGGCATCAAGATCTATAGAGATAGATCGAGACGCCTCATTGGTCTTTCACAGAGTACATACCTTGACAAGATATTGAAGAAGTTCAATATGGATCAGTCCAAGAAGGGGTTCTTGCCTGTATTGCAAGGTGTGCAATTGAGCACGGCTCAATGCCCGACCACGACAGAAGATATAGAAAAGATGAGTGTCATCCCCTATGCCTCGGCCATAGGGTCTATTATGTATGCCATGCTGTGTACCAGACCTGATGTAAACCTTGCCGTAAGTTTGGTAGGAAGGTACCAAAGTAATCCCGGCATGGAACACTGGACAACGGTCAAGAATATCCTGAAGTACCTGAAGAGGACTAAGGATATGTTTCTCGTTTATGGAGGTGACGAAGAGCTCGTCGTAAAGGGTTACGTCGACGCTAGCTTCGACACATATCTGGATGACTCGAAGTCACAAACCGGATACGTGTATATTTTGAATGGAGGAGCAGTAAGCTGGTGCAGTTGCAAGCAAAGCGTCGTGGCGGGATCTACATGTGAAGCGGAGTACATGGCAGCCTCGGAGGCAGCACAGGAAGCAGTCTGGATGAAGGAGTTCATTACCGACCTAGGGGTGATTCCCAATGCGTCGGGCCCGATGACTCTATTCTGTGACAACACTGGAGCTATTGCCCTTGCGAAGGAGCCCAGGTTTCACAGGAAGACCAGGCATATCAAGCGTCGCTTCAACTCCATTCGTGAAAGTGTTCAAAATGGAGACATAGATATTTGTAAAGTACATACGGACCTGAATGTAGCAGATCCGTTGACTAAACCTCTCCCTAGAGCAAAACATGATGAACACCAGGACGCAATGGGTGTTCGATTCATCACAATGTAACTAGATTATTGACTCTAGTGCAAGTGGGAGACTGTTGGAAATATGCCCTAGAGGCAATAATAAATGGTTATTATTATATTTCTTTGTTCATGGTAATTGTCTATTGTCCATGCTATAATTGTAGTGTCCGGAAATCGTAATACACGTGTGAATACATAGACCACAACGTGTCCCTAGTAAGCCTCTAGTAGACTAGCTCGTTGATCAACAGATAGTCATGGTTTCCTGACTATGGACATTGGATGTCATTGATAATGGGATCACATCGTTAGGAGAATGATGTGATGGACAGACCCAATCCTAAGCATAGCATAAAAGATCGTGTAGTTTCGTTTGCTAAAGCTTTTCCAATGTCAAGTATCTTTTCCTTAGACCATGAGATCGTGCAACTCCCGGATACCGTAGGAGTGCTTTGGGTGTGCCAAACGTCACAACGTAACTGGGTGACTATAAAGGTGTACTATGGGTATCTCCAAAAGTGTCTGTTGGGTTGGCACGGATCGAGACTGGGATTTGTCACTCCGTGTGACGGAGAGGTATCTCTGGGCCCACTCGGTAATGCATCATCATAATGAGCTCTATGTGACTAAGGCGTTAGTCACGGGATCATGCATTGCGGTACGAGTAAAGAGACTTGCTGGTAACGAGATTGAACAAGGTATTGGGATACCGACGATCGAATCTCGGGCAAGTAACATACCGATTGACAAAGGGAATTGTATACGGGATTGATTGAATCCTCGACATCGTGGTTCATCCGATGAGATCATCGTGGAACATGTGGGAGCCAACATGGGTATCCAGATCCCGCTATTGGTTATTGACCGGAGAGGCGTCTCGGTCATGTCTGCATGTCTCCCGAACCCGTAGGGTCTACACACTTAAGGTTGGGTGACGCTAGGGTTGTAGAGATATGTGTATGCGGAAACCCGAAAGTTGTTCGGAGTCCCGTATGAGATCCCGGACGTCACGAGGAGTTCCGGAATGGTCCGGAGGTGAAGAATTATATATAGGAAGTCAAATTTCGGCCACCGGGAAAGTTTCGGGGGTTACCGGTATTGTACCGGGACCACCTGAAGGGTCCCGGGGGTCCACTAGGTGGGGCCACCTATCCCGGAGGGCCCCGTGGGCTGAAGTGGGAAGGGAACCAGCCCCTAGTGGGCTGGGCACCCCCCCATGGGCCTCCCCCCATGCGCCTAGGGTTGGGAACCCTAGGGTGGGGGGCTTCCCACTTGCCTTGGGGGGCAAGGCACACCCCTGGCCGCCCCCCCCCCCACCCTAAATGGGTTTGGCCGGCGCCCCCCCTCCCAAGGGGGCCTATATAAAGGATGGGGAGGGAGGGCAGCAACATCTCAGCCTTGGGCGCCTCCCTCCTCCCCTGCTACACCTCTCTCTCTCGTAGAAGCTCGGCGAAGCCCTGCCGGCATCCCGCTACATCCACCACCACGCCGTCGTGCTGCTGGATCTCCATCAACCTCTCTTTCCCCCTTGCTGGATCAAGAAGGAGGAGACGTCGCTGCACCGTACGTGTGTTGAACGCGGAGGTGCCGTCCGTTCGGCACTCGGTCATCGGTGATTTGGATCACGGCGAGTATGACTCCGTTATCCACGTTCATTGGAACGCTTCCGCTCGTGATCTACAAGGGTATGTAGATGCACTCCTTTCCCCTCGTTGCTAGTATACTCCATAGATGCATCTTGGTGAGCGTAGGAAAATTTTAAAATTATGCTACGATTCCCTAACAAATACAAAATTCTACCCACGACAATTGGACATCACATTGCAGAATTGAACCAAGCAGTTAACTAAACACCACAACAAATGAACCAAACATTAACTGAGCACCACATTGCACAATATAACATACTCCTAATAGAAGATCAGACAGTTAACCAAACAGTTAACTACAGCCAATTGTAGCAATTGTATTTGTTTCTCATGTATTTACTACAGCCAAATTCAATTTATTCCTCACATGGTATACAATAACAGAATGCACCCACAACTATTGAACATCGCATTGCAGAATTGAACCAAACAATTAACTAAACACCACAACACAAATGAACCAAACGTCAACTGAGCACCACATTGTAGAATGTATAACCAAACCAAGCATGCTTGACAACTTGGAAATATAGCAATTGTATTCATTTCTCATGTATTTTGTAAAGATAAATTCGATTTATTTCTCACATGGAAGACAATACAAAACTGCAGCCTCAAGAATTGAACATCACATTTGCAGAATTGAACCAAATAGTTAACTCAAGATGACAACTAATTAACAAAACAGTTAATAAGTGAGCACCACACTGCACGACATATAGAACAAATACACTAGAGCAACAGATTGCATGGTAAAATTAGATAGCACAATTCACTAGAATTTGTGAAGGAAAGGCAGGAGCATCACACGCAACGGGTAAACCAAGCATGCTTAACCGGCGTAGCTAGCAAATGGCAAGGTGCTCCTCCAAGATCTAGGGGTCAGCACGAATGGCCGTCATCACAACCTCATCCACGCGTGCGGCCGTGATTTGCTTCTCCGCTGCCAAATGCTCCTTGAGATCCTGGCTATACTGCGTGCACCATGGCTTAGGCCGGTGCTTATTTGGTGGTGTTGGGGAACGTAGTAATTTCAAAAAAATTCCAACGCACACACACGATCATGGTGATGCATAGCAACGAGAGGGGAGAGTGTGTCCACGTACCCTCGTAGACCGAAAGCGGAAGCGTTATGAGAACGCGATTGATGTAGTCGTACCTCTTCACGATTTGACCGATCTAAGTACTGAACGCACGGCACCTCCGAGTTCAGCACACGTTCAGCTCGGTGATGTCCCACAAACTCCGATCCAGCAGATCTTCACGGGAGAGTTCCGTCAGCACGACGGCATGATGACGGTGATGATGTTGCTACCGACGCAGGGCTTCGCCTAAGCACCGCTATGATATGACCAAGGTGGATTATGGTGGAGGGGGGCACCGCACACTGCTAAAAGATCAACTGATCAACTTGTGTGTCTAGAGGTGCCCCCATGCCCCCGTATATAAAGGAGCAAGGGGGAGGCCGGGAGGAGGGGTCCTCCTCCTAGTAGGAGTAGGACTCCCCTCTTTCCTACTCCTACTAGGAGGGGGAAAGGAAGGGGGAGAGGGAGAAGGAAAGGGGGGGCGCCGCCCCCCCTCTCCTAGTCCAATTCGGACCAGAGGGGGAGGGGCGCGCGGCCTGCCCTAGGCAAGCCCTCTCTCTCTCTCCACTAAGGCCCATAAGGCCCACTATTTCTCCCGGGGGGTTCCGGTAACCCTCCGGCACTCCGGTTTTCTCCGAAACCACCCGGAACACTTCCGGTATCCGAATATAGTCGTCCAATATATCGATCTTTACGTCTCGACCATTTCGAGACTCCTCGTCATGTCCATGATCATATCCGGGACTCCGAACGCAAAAACTCATAATACGATCGTCACCGAACTTTAAGCGTGCGGACCCTACGGGTTCGAGAACTATGTAGACATGACCAAGACACGTCTCCGGTCAATAACCAGTAGCGGAACCTGGATGCTCATATTGGCTCCTACATATTCTACGAAGTTCTTTATCGGTCAAACCGCATAACAACATACGTTGTTCCCTTTGTCATCGGTATGTTACTTGCCCGAGATTCGATCGTCGGTATCTCAATACCTAGTTCAATCTCGTTACCGGCAAGTCTCTTTACTCGTTCCGTAATACATGATCCCGCAACTAACTCATTAGTTACAATGCTTGCAAGGCTTATAGTGATGTGCATTACTGAGTGGGCCCAGAGATACCTCTCCGACAATCGGAGTGACAAATCCTAATCTCGATATATGCCAACTCAACAAGTACCTTTGGAGACACCTGTAGAGCACCTTTATAATCACCCAGTTAAGTTGTGACGTTTGGTAGCACACAAAGTGTTCCTCCGGTATTCGGGAGTTGCATAATCTCATAGTCAGGAACATGTATAAGTCATGAAGAAAGCAATAGCAACATACTAAACGATCAAGTGCTAAGCTAACGGAATGGGTCAAGTCAATCACATCATTATCCTAATGATGTGATCCCGTTTATCAAATGAAAACTCATGTCTATGGTTAGGAAACATAACCATCTTTGATCAACGAGCTAGTCAAGTAGAGGCATACTAGTGACACTCTGTTTGTCCATGTATCATGTTTCCGGTTAATACAATTCTAGCATGACTAATAAACATTTATCATGATATAAGGAAATATAAATAACAACTTTATTATTGCCTCTAGGGCATATTTCCTTCAGTCTCCCACTTGCACTAGAGTCAATAATCTATTTCACATCGCCATGTGATTTAACATCAATAGTTCACATCATTATGTGATTAACACCCATAGTTCACATCGCCATGTGACCAACACTCAAAGGTTTTACTAGAGTCAGTAATCTAGTTCACATCGCTATGTGATTAACACCCAAAGAGTACTAAGATGTGATCATGTTTTGCTTGTGAGAGAAATTTAGTCAACGGGTCTGCCAACATTCAGATCCGTATGTATTTTGCAAATTTCTATGTCTACAATGCTGTACACGGAGCTAGTTTAGCTAATTGCTCCCACTTTCAATATGTATCCAGATTGAGACTTAGAGTCATCTGGATCAGTGTCAAAACTTGCATCAACGTAACCCTTTACGACGAACCTTTTGTCACCTCCATAATCGAGAAACATATCCTTATTCTACTAAGGATAATTTTGACCGCTGTTAAGTGATCTACTCCTAGATCACTATTGTACTCCCTTGCCAAACTCAGTGCAGGGTATACAATAGATCTGGTACACAGCATGACATACATTATAGAACCTATGGCTGAGGCATAGGGAATGACTTTCATTCTCTTTCTATCTTCTGCCGTGGTCGGGCTTTGAGTCTTACTCAATTTCACACCTTGTAACACAGGCAAGAACTCTTTCTTTGACTGCTCCATTTTAAACTACTTCAAAATCTTGTCAATGTATGTACTCATTGAAAAAAAACTTATCAAGCGTCTTGATCTATCTCTATAGATCTTGATGCTCAATATGTAAGCAGCTTCACCGAGGTCTTTCTTTGAAAAACTCCTTTCAAATACTCCTTTATGCTTTCCAGAAAATTCCACATTATTTCTGATCAACAATATGTCATTCACATATATTTATCAAGAATGTTGTAGTGCTCCCACTCACTTTCTTGTAAATACAGGCTTCACTGCAAGTCTATATAAAACTATATGCTTTGATCAACTCATCAAAGCGTATATTCCAACTCTGAGATGCTTGCACCAGTCCATAGATGGATCGCTGCAGCTTGCACATTTTGTTAGCACCTTTAGGATCGAAAAAACCTTCTGGTTGCATTAGATACAACTCTTCTTTAAGAAATCCATTCAGGAATACAGTTTTTACATCCATTTGCCAAATTTCATAATCATAAAATGCGGCAATAGCTAACATGATTCGGACGGACTTAAGCATCGCTACGGGTGAGAAAGTCTCATCGTAGTCAACTCCTTGAACTTGTCGAAAACCTTTCATGATAAGTTGAGCTTTGTAGACAGTGACATTACCGTTAGCGTCTGTCTTCTTCTTGAAGATCCATTTATTATCGATGGCTTGCCGATCATCGGGCAAGTCAACCAAAGTCCACACTTTGTTCTCATACATGGATCCCATCTCGGATTTCATGGCCTCAAGCCATTTTGCGGAATCTGGGCTCATCATCGCTTCCTCATAGTTCGTAGGTTCGTCATGGTCTAGTAACATGACCTCCGGAACGGGATTATCGTACCACTCTGGTGCGGATCTTACTCTGGTTGACCTACGAGGTTCGGTAGTAACTTGATCTAAAGTTTCATGATCATCATCATTAGCTTCCTCACTAATTGGTGTAGATGTCACAGGAACCGGTTTCTGTGATGAACTACTTTTCAATAAGGGTGTAGGTACAGTTACCTCATCAAGTTCTACTTTCCTCCCACTCACTTCTTTCGAGAGAAACTCCTTCTCTAGAAAGGATCCATTCTTAGCAACAAAAGTCTTGCCTTCGGATCTGTGATAGAAGGTGTACCCAACTGTCTCTTTTGGATATCCTGTGAAGACACATTTCTCCGATTTGGGTTCGAGCTTATCAGGTTGAAGCTCTTTCACATAAGCATCGCAGCCCCAAACTTTAAGAAATGACAACTTTGGTTTCTTGCCAAACCACAGTTCATATAGATGGTGCCCTATTTAACGTGAATGCAGTCGTCTCTAAAGCATAACCCCAAAACGATAGCGGTAAATCTGTAAGAGACATCATAGATTGCACCATATCTAATAAAGTATGGTTACGATGTTCGGACACACCATTACGCTATGGTGTTCCAGGTGGCGTGAGTTGCGAAACTATTCCGCATTGTTTCAAATGAAGACAAAACTCGTAACTCAAATATTCTCCTTTACGATAAGATTGTAGAAACTTTATTTTCTTGTTACGATGATTTTCCACTACACTCTGAAATTATATGAACTTTTCAAATGTTTCAGTCTTATGTTTCATCAAGTAGATATACCCATATCTGCTCAAATCACCTATGAAGATCAGAAAATAATGATACCCGGCGCGAGCCTCAACACTCATCGGATCGCATACCTCAGTATGTATTGTTTCCAATAAGTCAGTTGCTCGCTCCATTGTTCCGAAGAACGGAGTCTTAGTCATCTTGCCCATAAGGCATGGTTCGCAAGCATCAAGTGATTCCAAAATCCCATCAGCATGGAGTTTCTTCATGCGCTTTACACCAATATGACCTAAACGGCAGTGCCAGAAATAAGTTGCACTATCATTATTAACTTTGCATCTTTTGGCTTCAATATTATGAATATGTGTATCACTACGATCAAGATCCAACAAACCATTTTCATTGGGTGTATGACCATAGAAGGTTTTATTCATGTAAATAGAACAACAATTATTCTCTAACTTAAAAGAATAACCGTACTGCGATAAACATGATCAAATCATATTCATGCTGAACGCAAACACCAAATAACACTTATTTAGGTTCAACACTAATCCCGAAAGTATAGGGAGTGTGCGATGATGATCACATCAATCTTGGAACTACTTCCAACACACATCGTCACCTCGCCCTTAACTAGTTTCTGTTCATTCTGCAACTCCTGTTTCGAGTTACCACTCTTAGCAACTGAACCAGTATCAAATGCCGAGGGGTTGCTATAAACAATAGTAAAGTACTCATCAATAACATGTATATCCAATATACCTTTGTTCACTTTGCCATCCTTCTTATCCACCAAGTATCTAGGGCAGTTCCACTTACAGTGACCATTTCCTTTGCAGTAGAAGCAATGAGTTTTAGGCTTGGGTTTAGCTTTGGGCTTCTTAACGGGAGCAGCAGCCTGCTTGCCGTTCTTTTGAATTTCCCCTTCTTTCCTTTGCCCTTTTCTTGAAACTAGTGGTCTTGTCAACCATCAACACTTGATGCTTTTCTTGATTTCTACCTTCATCGATTTCAGCATCACGAAGAGCTTGGGAATCGTTTCTGTTATCCCTTGCATATTATAGTTCATCACGAAGTTCTAGTAACTTGGTGATAGTGACTAGAGAACTCTGTCAATTACTATCTTATCTGGAAGATTAACTCCCACTTGATTCAAGCAATTGTAGTACCCAGATAATCTGAGCACATGCTCACTAGCTGAGCTATTCTCCTCCATCTTGTAGGAAAAGTACTTGTCAAAGGTCTCATACCTTTCGACATGGGCATGAGTCTGAAATACTAATTTCAACTCTTGGAACATCTCAAATGCTCCCTGGTGTTCAAAATGTCTTTAAAGCCCCGATTCTAAGCCGTAAAGCATGGTGCACTAAACTATCAAGTAGTCATCATATCGAGCTTGCCAAACGTTCATAACGTCTGCATCTGCTCCTGCAATCGGTCTGTCACCTAGCGGTGCATTAAGGACATAATACTTCTGTGTAGCAATGAGGATAATCCTCAGATCACGGATCCAATCCGCATCATTGCTACTAACATCTTTCAACTTAGTTTTCTCTAGGAACATATCAAAAATAAAACAGGGGAGCTAAACGTGAGCTATTGATCTACAACATAGATGTGCTAATACTACCAGGACTAAGTTCATGATAAATTTAAAGTTCAATTAATCATATTACTTAAGAACTCCCACTTAGATAGACATCCCTCTAATCATCTAAGTGATGACGTGATCCATATCAACTAAACCATGTCCGATCATCACGTGAGATGGAGTAGTTTTCAATGGTGAACATCACTATGTTGATCATATCTACTATATGATTCACGCTCGACCTTTCGGTCTCCAGTGTTCCGAGGCCATATCTGCATATGCTAGGCTCGTCAAGTTTAACCCGAGTATTCTTCTTGTGCAAAACTGGCTTGCACCCATTGTATGTGAACGTAGAGCTTATCACACCCGATCATCACGTGGTGTCTCGGCACGAAGAACTGTCGCAACAGTGCATACTCAGGGAGAACACTTATACCTTGAAATTTTAGTAAGGGATCATCTAATAAAGCTACCGTCGAACTAAGCAAAATAAGATGTATAAAGGATAAACATCACATGCAATCAATATAAGTGATGATATGGCCATCATCATCTTGTGCTTGTGATCTCCATCTCCGAAGCACCGTCATGATCACCATCATCACCGGCGCGACACCTTGATCTCCATCGTAGCATCGTTGTCGTCTCGCCAACTATTGCTTCCATGACTATCGCTACAGCTTAGTGATAAAGTAAAGCAATTACAGGGCGATTGCATTGCATACAATAAAGCGACAACCATATGGCTCTTGCCAGTTGCCGATAACTCGGTTACAAAACATGATCATCTCATACAATAAAATATAGCATCAAAACCATATCACATCACAACATGCCCTGCAAAAACAAGTTAGACGTCCTCTACTTTGTTGTTGCAAGTTTTACGTGGCTGCTACGGGCTGAGCAAGAACCGTTCTTACCTACCCATCAAAACCACAATGATAGTTTGTCAAGTTAGTGTTGTTTTAACCTTCTCAAGGACCGGGCGTAGCCACACTCGATTCAACTAAAGTTGGAGAAACTGACACCCGCTAGTCACCTATGTGCAAAGCATGGCGGTAAAACCAGTCTCGCGTAAGCGTACGCGTAATGTCGGTCCGGGCCGCTTCATCCAACAATACCGCCGAACCAAAGTGTGACATGCTGGTAAGCAGGATGACTTGTATCGCCCACAACTCACTTGTGTTCTACTCGTGCATATAACATCTACGCATAAACCTGGCTCTAATACCACTATTGGGGAACGTAGTAATTTCAAAAAAATTCCTACGCACACACACGATCATGGTGATGCATAGCAACGAGAGGGGAGAGTGTGTCCACGTACCCTCCTAGACCGAAAGCGTAAGCGTTATGAGAACGCGGTTGATGTAGTCGTACGTCTTCACGATCCAATCGATCTAAGTACCGAACGCACGACACCTCCGAGTTCAGCACACGTTCAGCTCGGTGATGTCCCACGAACTCCGATCCAGCAGAGCTTCACGGGAGAGTTCCGTCAGCAAGACGGCGTGATGACGGTGATGATGTTGCTACCGACGCAGGGCTTCGCCTAAGCACCGCTACGATATGACCGAGGTGGATTATGGTGGAGGGGGCACCGCACACGGCTAAAAGATCAACTGATCAACTTGTGTGTCTAGAGGTGCCCCCTGCCCTCGTATATAAAGGAGAAAGGGGGGAGGCCGGCCAGCCCTATGGGGCGCGCCAGGAGGAGGAGTCCTCCTCCTAGTAGGAGTAGGACTCCCCTCTTTCCTACTCCTACTAGGAGGGGGAAAGGAAGGGGGAGAGGGAGAAGGAAAGGGGGGCGCCGCGCCCCCTCTCCTAGTCCAATTCGGACCAGAGGGGGAGGGGCGTGCGGCCTGCCCTAGGCCAGCCCTCTCTCTCTCCACTAAGGCCCATAAGGCCCACTATTTCTCCCGAGGGGTTCCGGTAACCCTCCGGCACTCCGGTTTTCTCCGAAACCACCTGGAACACTTCCGGTGTCCTAATATAGTCGTCCAATATATCGATCTTAACGTCTCCAACATTTCGAGACTCCTCATCATGTCCGTGATCATATCCGGGACTCCGAAGACAAAACTCATAATGCCGATCGTCACCGAACTTTAAGAGTGCGAACCCTACAGGTTCGAGAACTATGTAGACATGACCAAGACACGTCTCTGGTCAATAACCAATAGCAAAACCTGGATGCTCATATTGGCTCCTACATATTCTACGAAGATCTTTATCGGTCAAACCGTATAACAACATACGTTGTTCCCTTTGTCATCGGTATGTTACTTGCCCGAGATTCAATCGTCGGTATCTCAATACCTAGTTCAATCTCGTTACCGGCAAGTCTCTTTACTCGTTCCGTAATACATCATCCGGCAACTAACTCATTAGTTACAATGCTTGCAAGGCTTATAGTGATGTGCATTACCGAGTGGGCCCAGAGATACCTCTCCAACAATCGGAGTGACAAATCCTAATCTCGATATATGCCAACTGAACAAGTACCTTTGGAGACACCTGTAGAGTACCTTTACAATAACCTAGTTAAGTTGTGATGTTTGGTAGCACACAAAGTGTTCCTCCGGTATTCGGGAGTTGCATAATCTCATAGTCATAGGAACATGTATAAGTCATGGAGAAAGCAATAGCAACATACTAAACGATCAAGTGCTAAGCTAACAGAATGGGTCAAGTCAATCACATCATTCTCCTAATGATGTGATCCCGTTTATCAAATGACAACTCATGTCTATGGTTAGGAAACATAACCATCTTTCATCAACGATCTAGTCAAGTAGAGGCATACTAGTGACACTGTGTTTGTCTATGTATTCACACATGTATCATGTTTCCGGTTAATACAATTCTAGCATGAATAATAAACATTTATCATGATATAAGGAAATATAAATAACAACTTTATTATTGCCTCTAGGGCATATTTCCTTCAGGTGGAGGGGTCGGTGATTTGGGTGGAAGGTGTCGCGCTCGCGCCTGCGGTCGGGGCATGTGGGATGTGGAAGGAGGAGGAGGATGGGGGTCGGGTGTGGATTACCTGCCTGGATAGACGAGGCCGAGCAGCGTGAAGGAGGGTCACCGACGAGGAGGCAGCGCTGCAAGCAAGGAGTGAAGGTTTCAACTTGGTAAGGAAGGCGGAAAGAGGGGGGAATGTGGTTTTGGTAACAGGAGGGGAGGGGAGGTAGATATTTCCGCGGAAGCCGAAAATTTGGAATCGCTTCAGCCAAAAAACTGGCGGGCAAAGTGTCATCAGACACGGTCCCTTATTCAGAACTGTGTACGATATGTGGACATCACAAACGATTCAGATACCTTCACCCATGTGTGATGAGTTTGAACGTCAAAAGTTTTGGTTTGAATTTCCATGGTTACAGTGGTCATCCACGTCATTGCATAATTTGGGTACACAAAGGAGACTACAGCACACCCACACTTCTTAATCGAGCAAGTTCAGCAATTAAACAGAGCTAGCTAACCTAAACATTACTCTATCAAATTAAAGACCGTCGCTCTTAATTAAACAAAACAAAGAGTAGTACTACGGCTGGTGCTCGTCGATCTCCGCCACCGCCTCCATGTCCAGCTCGCGCCCGACGGTCTCCTGGGGAAGGGGCTCCATGGCATCCATCACACCATACTCGGTAAGCATCTCGCCATCCGCGTCCGCCATCTCTTTGGAAAAGGCCGTCACGAGATGGGTGTGGGCGGACGCGATCTGGGCTTGGACGGGCTCCGTCGTCGCAAGG
This sequence comes from Triticum aestivum, assembly GCF_018294505.1. Lineage (NCBI taxonomy): Eukaryota > Viridiplantae > Streptophyta > Magnoliopsida > Poales > Poaceae > Triticum > Triticum aestivum. Next base: position 317,138,205 of record NC_057814.1, on the reverse strand, counting down.
TATGCGGCGGAGGAACGGACGGCTGCTCGAACGCTCTCGGTGATTGCCAGCTCTTTGGCCGTGGGTTGCCGACCGTTGTCGGAGAAGCTTCGTTCTATTTGTGCGGTGACCGCCAGGAGCTGGGCGTGGGTGGCCTCGACATGGTCGGCGGCCTCCATCAGGGCTAAGGCCGCCGCTGCAGAACGGACAGCTGTTGTGCCGCTCTCGCCGGTTGCTATCCCCGAGGCAGATGTTGCTACCGCCACCTGAGAAGCAACATCGGCCGTTTGGGCTGCCTTTGCCGCCCGGTCGCAGATTGCGGCCGCACCCATGCACCTTGTTAGCACGCGCATGGCGGCTGTGGCCGCACTCTCGCTGGAGTGGTCCACCGAAGTTGCCCTCACGACGCGGGTCCACGTGTCCATCTTTCACCGGTGATGATTGAACAGTGGAATGATATTTGGGAGCGAGCTAGTGTGCTTGAGACGCCGGCTATGGACTGTAGCCGACACACCTTCTCGCGTAAGCCATAGGCGTACTATGCAACCGACGGTGCTCCAGGATATTTTGTGCTGTATCTCATACGGTTGGTGATAATAAACTGTGTGCGATCTACTTGATTTTTCAACTTGATTTGAATTACATAATGGGGTCACAGCAGCAATGAACGGCATATAAATTGGTTGAAAAATCAAATATGTGTCCTTGGGTGAATTTTTGTGATTTTTCGGGGTTCGTTTGGACATTTTTATGCATTAACTGAGTTTTCAATGCATCTACGTGCATAATTCCAATTTGAACTACATGCACATGCTCCAGTGCATATAAATTGGTTGAAAAATCAAATCTGTGTCCTTGGGTGCATGCTTAGGTCCCATGCAAGAAATGGGAATGAATTTCAAACACCAGGGCACCGTTGATTGCCGGCAAAACATTGAGATGCCTGGTTTTCAAATTCTAGTAAATCCAAAACTCGTCTGAAATTCATGAAACTTCGCATGCTATCATGGAGCGGCATCAACATACCGTGGTATAAATTGTGTCCCATTTGGGGCAGGTTTGGGTATATGATTCTCACAAACCGGAGCTTCTCACAACAAGCATGATGGTTTTCGGTAGGGAACGTCCCACCTATGGGGGCGACATGATGTCCACTGCCTCTTATTGCTTTCAATTTTTTTCTCATGTCAACATAGAACAATAGGAGTGTTGCGTGAATTTTTGTGATATTTTGGAGTTCGTTTGGACACTTTTATGCATTAAGTGAGTTTTCAATGCATTTATGTGCATAATTCAAATTTGAACTACATGCACATGCTCCAGTGCATATACATTGGTTGAAAAAACAAATCTGTGTCCCTAGGTGCATGCTTAGGTCCCATGCAAGAAATGGGAATGAATTTCAAACACCAGGGCACCATTGATTGCCGGCAAAACATTGAGATGCCCGGTTTTTAAATTCTAGTAAATCCAAAACTCGTCTGAAATTCATGAAACTTGGCATGCTATCATGGAGCGGCATCAACATGCCGTGGTACAAATTTTGTCCCATTTGGGGCAAGTTTGGGTATAAGATTCTCACAAACCGGAGCTTCTCACAACAAGCATGATGGTTTTCGGTAGGGAACGTCCCACCTTTGGGGACGAAACGATATCCATTGCCTCTTATTGCTTTCAACTTTTTCTCGTGTCAACATAGAACAACAGGAGTGTTTCGTGAATTTTTGTGATTTTTTGGAGTTCGTTTGGACATTTTTATGCATTAACTGAGTTTTCGATGCATTTATGTGCATAATTCAAATTTGAACTACATGCACATGCTCCAGTGCATATAAATTGGATGAAAAATGAAATCTGTGTCCTTGGGTGCATGCTTAGGTCCCATGCAAGAAATGGGAATGAATTTCAAACACCAGGGCACCGTTGATTGCCGGCAAAACATTGAGATGCCTGGTTTTCAAATTCTAGTAAATCCAAAACTCGTCTGAAATTCATGAAACTTGGCATGCTATCATGGAGCGGCATCAACATGCCGTGGTATAAATCGTGTCCCATTTGGGGCAAGTTTGGGTATATGATTCTCACAAACCGGAGCTTCTCACCACAAGCATGATGGTTTTCGGTAGGGAACGTCCCACCTTTGGGGACGAAACGATATCCATTGCCTCTTATTGCTTTCAACTTTTTCTCATGTCAACATAGAACAACAGGAGTGTTTTGTGAATTTTTATGATTTTTTGGAGTTCGTTTGGACATTTTTATGCATTAACTGAGTTTTCAATGCATTTATGTGCATAATTCAAATTTGAACTACATGCACATGCTCTAGTGCATATAAATTGGATGAAAAATCAAATCTGTGTCCTTGGGTGCATGCTTAGGTCCCATGCAACAAATGGGAATGAAATTCAAACACCAGGGCACCGTTGATTGCCGGCAAAACATTGAGATGCCTGGTTTTCTAATTCTAGTAAATCCAAAACTCGTCTGAAATTCATGAAACTTGGCATGCTATCATGGAGCGGCATCAACATGCCGTGGTACAAATTTTGTCCCATTTGGGGGAAGTTTGGGTATATGATTCTCACAAACCGGAGCTTCTCACAACAAGCATGATGGTTTTCGGTAGGGAACGTCCCACCTTTGGGGACGAAACGATATCCATTGCCTCTTATTGCTATCAACTTTTTCTCGTGTCAACATAGAACAACAGGAGTGTTTTGTGAATTTTCGTGATTTTTCGGAGTTCATTTGGACATTTTTATGCATTAACTGAGTTTTCGATGCATTTATGTGCATAATTCAAATTTGAACTACATGCACATGCTCAAGTGCATATAAATTGGATGAAAAATCAAATATGTGTCCTTGGGTGCATGCTTAGGTCCCATGCAAGAAATGGGAATGAATTTCAAACACCAGGGCACCGTTGATTGCTGGCAAAACATTGAGATGCCTGTTTTTCAAATTCTAGTAAATCCAAAACTCGTCTGAAATTCATGAAACTTGGCATGCTATCATGGAGCGGCATTAACATCCCGTGGTACAAATTTAGTCCCATTTGGGGCAAGTTTCGGTATATGATTCTCACAAACCGGAGCTTCTCACCACAAGCATGATGGTTTACGGTAGGGAACGTCCCACCTTTGGGGACGAAACGATATCCATTGCCTCTTACTGCTTTCAACTTTTTCTCATGTCAACATAGAACAACAAGAGTGTTTTGTGAATTTTTATGATTTTTCGGAGTTCGTCTGGACATTTTTATGCATCAACTGAGTTTTCAATGCATTTATGTGCATAATTCAAATTTGAACTACATGCACATGCTCCAGTGCATATAAATTGGATGAAAAGTCAAATCTGTGTCCTTGGGTGCATGCTTAGGTCCCATGCAAGAAATGGGAATGAAATTCAAACACCAGGGCACCGTTGATTGCTCGCAAAACATTGAGATGCCTGGTTTTTAAATTCTAGTAAATCCAAAACTCGTCTGAAATTCATGAAACTTGGCATGCTATCATGGAGCGGCATCAACATGCCATGGTACAAATTTTGTCCCATTTGGGGCAAGTTTGGGTATATGATTCTCACAAACCGGAGCTTCTCACAACAAGCATGATGGTTTTCGGTAGGGAACGTCCCACCTTTGGGGACGAAACGATATCCATTGCCTCTTATTGCTTTCAATTTTTTTCTTGTGTCAACATAGAACAATAGGAGTGTTGTGTGAATTTATGTGATTTTTCGGGGTTCGTTTGGACACTTTTATGCATTACCTGAGTTTTTAATGCATTTATGTGCATAATTTAAAATTTAACTACATGCACATGCTCCAGTGCATATAAATTGGATGAAAAATGAAATCTGTGTCCTTGGGTGCATGCTTAGGTCCCATGCAAGAAATGGGAATGAATTTCAAACACCGGGGCACCGTTGATTGCCGGCAAAACATTGAGATGCCCGGCTTTTAAATTCTAGTAAATCAAAAACTCGTCTGAAATTCATGAAACTTGGCATGCTATCATGGAGCGGCATCAACATGCTGTGGTACAAATTTTGTCCCATTTGGGGCAGGTTTGGGTATATGATTCTCACAAACCGGAGCTTCTCACAACAAGCATGATGGTTTTCGGGAGGGAACGTCCCACCTATGGCGACGAAACTATATCCATTGCCTCTTATTGCTTTCAATTTTTTTTCTCGTGTCAAGATAGAACAATAGGAGTGTTGTGTGGATTTTTGTGATTTTTCGGGGTTCGTTTAGACACTTTTATGCATTAAGTGAGTTTTCAATGCATTTATGTGCATAATTCAAATTTGAACTACATGCACATGCTCCAGTGCATATAGATTGGTTGAAAAAGCAAATCTGTGTCCCTGGGTGCATGTTTAGGTCCCATGCAATAAATGGGAATGAATTTCAAACACCAGGGCACCGTTGATTGCCGGCAAAACATTGAGATGCCTGGTTTTTAAATTCTAGTAAATCCAAAACTCGTCTAAAATTCATGAAACTTGGCATGCTATCATGGAGCGGCATCAACATGCCGTGGTACAAATTTTGTCCCATTTGAGGCAAGTTTGGGTATATGATTCTCACAAACCGGAGCTTCTCACAACAAGCATGATGGTTTTCGGTAGGGAACGTCCCACCTTTGGGGACGAAACGATATCCATTGCCTCTTATTGCTTTCAACTTTTTCTGATGTCAACATAGAACAACAGGAGTGTTTTGTGAATTTTTATGATTTTTCGGAGTTCGTTTGGACATTTTTATGCATTAACTGAGTTTTCAATGCATTTATGTGCATAATTCAAATTTGAGCTACATGCACATGCTCCAGTGCATATAAATTGGATGAAAAATCAAATCTGTGTCCTTGGGTGCATGCTTAGGTCCCATGCAAGAAATGGGGATGAAATTCAAACACCAGGGCACCGTTGATTGCTGGCAAAACATTGAGATGCCTGGTTTTTAAATTCTAGTAAATCCAAAACTCGTCCGAAATTCATGAAACTTGGCATACTATCATGGAGCGGCATCAACATGCCGTGGTACAAATTTTGTCCCATTTGGGGCAAGTTTGGGTATATGATTCTCACAAACCGGAGCTTCTCACAACAAGCATGATGGTTTTCGGTAGGGAACGTCCCACCTTTGGGGACGAAACGATATCCATTGCCTCTTATTGCTTTCAATTTTTTTCTTGTGTCAACATAGAACAATAGGAGTGTTGTGTGAATTTTTGTGATTTTTCGGGGTTCGTTTGGACACTTTTATGCATTAACTGAGTTTTTAATGCATTTATGTGCATAATTTAAAATTTAACTACATGCACATGCTCCAGTGCATATAAATTGGATGAAAAATGAAATCTGTGTCCTTGGGTGCATGCTTAGGTCCCATGCAAGAAATGGGAATGAATCTCAAACACCAGGGCACCGTTGATTACCGGCAAAACATTGAGATGCCCGGTTTTTAAATTCTAGTAAATCAAAAACTCGTCTGAAATTCATGAAACTTGGCATGCTATCATGGAGCGGCATCAACATGCTGTGGTACAAATTTTCACCCATTTGGGGCAGGTTTGGGTATATGATTCTCACAAACCGGAGCTTCTCACAACAAGCATGATGGTTTTCGGGAGGGAACGTCCCACCTATGGCGACGAAACTATATCCATTGCCTCTTATTGCTTTCAATTTTTTTTCTCGTGTCAAGATAGAACAATAGGAGTGTTGTGTGGATTTTTGTGATTTTTCGGGGTTCGTTTAGACACTTTTATGCATTAAGTGAGTTTTCAATGCATTTATGTGCATAATTCAAATTTGAACTACATGCACATGCTCCAGTGCATATAGATTGGTTGAAAAAGCAAATCTGTGTCCCTGGGTGCATGTTTAGGTCCCATGCAAGAAATGGGAATGAATTTCAAACACCAGGGCACCGTTGATTGCCGGCAAAACATTGAGATGCCTGGTTTTTAAATTCTAGTAAATCCAAAACTCGTCTAAAATTCATGAAACTTGGCATGCTATCATGGAGCGGCATCAACATGCCGTGGTACAAATTTTGTCCCATTTGAGGCAAGTTTGGGTATATGATTCTCACAAACCGGAGCTTCTCACAACAAGCATGATGGTTTTCGGTAGGGAACGTCCCACCTTTGGGGACGAAACGATATCCATTGCCTCTTATTGCTTTCAACTTTTTCTGATGTCAACATAGAACAACAGGAGTGTTTTGTGAATTTTTATGATTTTCGGAGTTCGTTTGGACATTTTTATGCATTAACTGAGTTTTCAATGCATTTATGTGCATAATTCAAATTTGAACTACATGCACATGCTCCAGTGCATATAAATTGGATGAAAAATCAAATCTGTGTCCTTGGGTGCATGCTTAGGTCCCATGCAAGAAATGGGGATGAAATTCAAACACCAGGGCACCGTTGATTGCTGGCAAAACATTGAGATGCCTGGTTTTTAAATTCTAGTAAATCCAAAACTCGTCCGAAATTCATGAAACTTGGCATACTATCATGGAGCGGCATCAACATGCCGTGGTACAAATTTTTTCCCATTTGGGGCAAGTTTGGGTATATGATTCTCACAAACCGGAGCTTCTCACAACAAGCATGATGGTTTTCGGTAGGGAACGTCCCACCTTTGGGGACGAAACGATATCCATTGCCTCTTATTGCTTTCAATTTTTTTCTTGTGTCAACATAGAACAATAGGAGTGTTGTGTGAATTTTTGTGATTTTTCGGGGTTCGTTTGGACACTTTTATGCATTAACTGAGTTTTTAATGCATTTATGTGCATAATTTAAAATTTAACTACATGCACATGCTCCAGTGCATATAAATTGGATGAAAAATGAAATCTGTGTCTTTGGGTGCATGCTTAGGTCCCATGCAAGAAATGGGAATGAATTTCAAACACCAGGGCACCGTTGATTACCGGCAAAACATTGAGATGCCCGGTTTTTAAATTCTAGTAAATCAATAACTCGTCTGAAATTCATGAAACTTGGCATGCTATCATGGAGCGGCATCAACATGTTGTGGTACAAATTTTGTCCCATTTGGGGCAGGTTTGGAAATATGATTCTCACAAGCCGGAGCTTCTCACAACAAGCATGATGGTTTTCGGGAGGGAACGTCCCACCTATGCCGACGAAACGATTTCCATTGCCTCTTATTGCTTTCAAATTTTTTTCTCGTGTCAAGATAGAACAATACGAGTGTTGTGTGAATTTTTGTTATTTTTCGGGGTTCGTTTGGACACTTTTATGCATTAAGTGTGTTTTCAATGCATTTATGTGCATAATTCAAATTTGAACTACATGCCCATGCTCCAGTGCATATAGATTGGTTGAAAAAGCAAATCTGTGTCCCTGGGTGGATGCTTAGGTCCCATGCAAGAAATGGGAATGAATTTCAAACACCAGGGCACCGTTGATTGCCGGCAAAACATTGAGAAGCCTGATTTTTAAATTCTAGTAAATCCAAAACTTGTCTGAAATTCATGAAACTTGGCATGCTGTCACGGAGCGGCATCAACATGCTGTGGTACAAATTTTGTCCCATTTGGGGCAAGTTTGGGTATATGATTCTCACAAACCGGAGCTTCTCACAACAAGCATGATGGTTTTCGGTAGGGAACGTCCCACCTTTGGGGACGAAACGATATCCATTGCCTCTTATTGCTTTCAATTTTTTTCTTGTGTCAACATAGAACAATAGGAGTGTTGTGTGAATTTTTGTTATTTTTCGGGGTTCGTTTGGACACTTTTATGCATTAACTGAGTTTTTAATGCATTTATGTGCATAATTTAAAATTAGCCTACATGCACATGCTCCAGTGCGTATAAATTGGATGAAAAATCAAATCTATGTCCCTGGGTGCATGCATAGGTCCCATTCAAGAAATGGGATTGAATTTCAAACACCAGGGTACTGTTGATTGCCGGAAAAACATTGAGATGCCCGGTTTTTAAATTCTAGTAAATCAAAAACTCGTCTAAAATTCATGAAACTTGGCATGCTATCATGGAGCGGCATCAACATGCTGTGGTACAAATTTTGTCCCATTTGGGGCAGGTTTGGCTATATGATTCTCACAAACCAGAGCTTCTCACAACAAGGATGATGGTTTTCGGGAGGGAACGTCCCACCTATCGGGACGAAACGATATCCATTGCCTCTTATTGCTTTCAATTTTTTTCTCGTGTCAACATAGAACAATAGGTGTGTTGTGTGAATTTTTGTGATTTTTCGGGCTTCGTTTGGACAATTTTATGCATTAAGTGAGTTTTCAATGCATTTATGTGCATAATTAAAATTTGAACTACATGCTCATGCTCCAGTGCATATAGATTGGTTGAAAAAACAAATATGTGTCCCGGGGTGCATGCTTAGGTCCCATGCAAGAAATGGGAATGAATTTCAAACACCAGGGCACCGTTGATTGCCGGGAAAACATTGAGATGCCTGGTTTTTAAATTCTAGTAAATCGAAAACTCGTCTAAAATTCATGAAACTTGGCATGCTATCATGGAGCGGCATCAACATGCCGTGGTAGAAATTTTGTCCCATTTGGGGCAAGTTTGGGTATATGATTCTCACAAACCGGAGCTTCTCGCAACAAGCATGATGGTTTTCGGTAGGGAACGTCCCACCTTTGGGGACGAAACGATATCCATTGCCTCTTATTGCTATCAACTTTTTCTCGTGTCAACATAGAAAAACAGGAGTGTTTTGTGAATTTTTGTGATTTTTCGGAGTTTGTTTGGACATTTTTATGCATTAACTGAGTTTTCGATGCATTTATGTGCATAATTCAAATTTGAACTACATGCACATGCTCCAGTGCATATAAATTGGATGTAAAATCAAATATGTGTCCTTGGGTGCATGCTTAGGTCCCATGCAAGAAATGGGAATGAATTTAAAACACCAGGGCACCGTTGATTGCCGGCAAAACATTGAGATGCCTGGTTTTCAAATTCTAGTAAATCCAAAACTCGTCTGAAATTCATGGAAATTGGCATGCTATCATGGAGCGGAATCAACATGCCGTGGTACAAATTTTGTCCCATTTGGGGCAAGTTTGGGTATAAGATTCTCACAAACCGGAGCTTCTCACCACAAGCATGATGGTTTTCGGTAGGGAACGTCCCACCTTTGGGGACGAAACGATATCCATTGCCTCTTATTGCTTTCAACTTTCTCTCATGTAAACATAGAACAACAGGAGTGTTTTGTGAATTTTTATGATTTTTCGGAGTTCGTTTGGACATTTTTATGCATTAACTGAGTTTCAATGCATTTATGTGCATAATTCAAATTTGAACTACATGCACATGCTCCAGTGCATATAAGATGGATGAAAAATCAAATATGTGTCCTTGGGTGCATGCTTAGGTCCCATGCAAGAAATGGGAATGAATTTCAAACACTAGGGCCCCGTTGATTGCCGGCAAAACATTGAGATGCCTGGTTTTTAAATTCTAGTAAATCCAAAACTCGTCTGAAATTCATGAAACTAGGCATGCTATCACGGAGCGGCATCAACATGCCGTGGTACAAATTTTGTCCCATTTGGGGAAAGTTTGGGTATATGATTCTCACAAACCGGAGCTTCTCACAACAAGCATGATGGTTTTCGGTAGGGAACGTCCCACCTTTGGGGACGAAACGATATCCATTGCCTCTTATTGCTTTCAACTTTTTCCCATGTCAACATAGAACAACAGGAGTGCTTTGTGAACATTTATGATTTTTCGGAGTTCGTTTGGACATTTTTATGCATTAACTGAATTTTCAATGCATTTATGTGCATAATTCAAATTTGAACTACATGCACATGCTCAAGTGCATATAAATTGGATGAAAAATCGAATCTGTGTCCTTGGGTGCATGCTTAGGTCCCATGCAAGAAATGGGAATGAATTTAAAACACCAGGGCACCGTTGATTGCCGGCAAAACATTGAGATGCCTGGTTTTTAAATTCTAGTAAATCCAAAACTCGTCTGAAATTCATGAAACTTGGCATGTTCTCACGGAGCGGCATCAACATGCCGTGGTACAAATTTTGTCCCATTTGGGGCAATTTTGGGTATATTATTCTCACAAACTGGAGCTTCTCACTACAAGCATGATGGTTTTCGGTAGGGAACGTCCCACCTTTGGGGACGAAACGATATCCATTGCCTCTTATTGATTTCAAATTTTTTCTTGTGTCAACATAGAACAATAGGAGTGTTGTTTGAATTTTTGTGATTTTTCGGGGTTCGTTTGGACACTTTTATGCATTAACTGAGTTTTTAATGCATTTATGTGCATAATTTAAAATTTAACTACATGCACATGCTCCAGTGCATATAAATTGGATGAAAAATCAAATCTGTGTCCTTGGGTGCATGATTAGGTCCCATGCAAGAAATGGGAATGAATTTCAAACACCAGGGCACCGTTGATTGCCGGGAAAACATTGAGATGCCTGGTTTTTAAATTCTTGTAAATCGAAAACTCGTCTAAAAGTCATGAAACTTGGCATGCTATCATGGAGCGGCATCAACATGCCGTGGTACAAATTTTGTCCCATATGGGGCATGTTTGGGTATATGATTCTCACAAACCGGAGCTTCTCACAACAAGCATGATGGTTTTCGGTAGGGAACGTCCCACCTTTGGGGACGAAACGATATCCATTGCCTCTTATTGCTATCAACTTTTTCTCGTGTCAACATAGAACAACAGGAGTGTTTTGTGAATTTTTGTGATTTTTTGGAGTTTGTTTGGACATTTTTATGCATTAACTGAGTTTTCGATGCATTTATGTGCATAATTCAAATTTGAACTACATGCACATGCTCCAGTGCATATAAATTGGATGAAAAATCAAATATGTGTCCTTGGGTGCATGCTTAGGTCCCATGCAAGAAATGGGAATGAATTTCAAACACCAGGGCACCGTTGATTGCCGGCAAAACATTGAGATGCCTGGTTTTCAAATTCTAGTAAATCCAAAACTCGTCTGAAATTCATGAAAATTGGCATGCTATCACGGAGCGGCATCAACATGCCGTGGTACTAATTTTGTCCCATTTGGGGCAAGTTTGGGTATATGATTCTTACAAACCGTAGCTTCTCACCACAAGCATGATGGTTTTCGGTAGGGAACGTCCCACCTTTGGGGACGAAACGATATCCATTGCCTCTTATTGCTTTCAACTTTTTCTCATGTCAACATAGAACAACAGGAGTGTTTTGTGAATTTTTATGATTTTTCGGAGTTCGTTTGGACATTTTTATGCATTAACTGAGTTTCAATGCATTTATGTGCATAATTCAAATTTGAACTACATGCACATGCTCCAGTGCATATAAATTGGATGAAAAATCAAATCTGTGTCCCGGGGTGCATGCTTAGGTCCCATGCAAGAAATGGGAATGAATTTCAAACACCAGGGCACAGTTGATTGCCGGCAAAACATTGAGATGCCTGGTTTTTAAATTCTAGTAAATCCAAAACTCGTCTGAAATTCATGAAACTTGGCATGCTATCATGGAGCGGCATCAACATGCCGTGGTACAAATTTTGTCCCATTTGGGGCAGGTTTGGGTATATGATTCTCACAAACCGGAGCTTCTCACAACAAGCATGATGGTTTTCGGTAGGGAACATCCCACCTTTGGGGACGAAATGATATCCATTGCCTCTTATTACTTTCAACTTTTTCCCATGTCAACATAGAACAACAGGAGTGCTTTGTGAATTTTTATGATTTTTCGGAGTTCGTTTGGACATTTTTATGCATTAACTGAGTTTTCAATGCATTTATGTGCATAATTCAAATTTGAACTACATGCACATGCTCCAGTGCATATAAATTGGATGAAAAATCAAATCTGTGTCTTTGGGTGCATGCTTAGGTCCCATGCAAGAAATGGGAATGAATTTCAAACACCAGGGCACTGTTGATTGCCGGAAAAACATTGAGATGCCCGGTTTTTAAATTCTAGTAAATCAAAAACTCGTCTGAAATTCATGAAACTTGGCAAGCTATCATGGAGCGGCATCAACACGCTGTGGTACAAATTTTGTCCCATTTGGGGCAGGTTTAGGTATATGATTCTCAGAAACCAGAGCTTCTCACAACAAGCATGATGGTTTTCGGGAGGGAACGTCCCACCTATCGGGACGAAACGATATCCATTGCCTCTTATTGCTATCAACTTTTTCTCGTGTCAACATAGAACAACAGGAGTGTTTTGTGATTTTTTGTGATTTTTCGGAGTTTGTTTGGACATTTTTATGCATTAACTGAGTTTTTGATGCATTTATGTGCATAATTGAAATTTGAACTACATGCACATGCTCCAGTGCATATAAATTGGATGAAAAATCAAATATGTGTCCTTGGGTGCATGCTTAGGTCCCATGCAAGAAATGGGAATGAATTTCAAACACCAGGTCACCGTTGATTGCCGGCAAAACATTGAGATGCCTGGTTTTCAAATTCTAGTAAATCCAAAACTTGTCTGAAATTCATGAAACTTGGCATGCTATCATGGAGCGGCATCAACATGCCATGGTACAAATTTTGTCCCATTTGGGGCAAGTTTGGGTATATGATTCTCACAAACCGGAGCTTCTCACCACAAGCATGAGGGTTTTCGGTAGGGAACGTCCCACCTTTGGGGACGAAACGATATCCATTGCCTCTTATTGCTTTCAACTTTTTCTCATGTCAACATAGATCAACAGGAGTGTTTTGTGAATTTTTATGATTTTTCGGAGTTCGATTGGACATTTTTATGCATTAACTGAGTTTCAATGCATTTATGTGCAGAATTCTGAACTACATGCACATGCTCCAGTGCATATAAATTGGATGAAAAATCAAATCTGTGTCCTTGGGTGCATGCTTAGGTCCCATGCAAGAAATGGGAATGAATTTCAAACACCAGGGCACCGTTGATTGCCGGCAAAACATTGAAATGCCTGGTTTTTAAATTCTAGTTAATCCAAAACTCGTCTGAAATTCATGAAACTTGGCATGCTATCACGGAGCGGCATCAACATGCCGTGGTACAAATTTTGTCACATTTGGGGCAAGTTTGGGTATATGATTCTCACAAACCGGAGCTTCTCACAACAAGTATGCTGGTTTTCGGTAGGGAACGTCCCACCTTTGGGGACGAAACGATATCCATTGCCTCTTATTGCTTTCAACTTTTTCCCATGTCAACATAGAACAACACGAGAGCTTTGTGAATTTTTATGATTTTTCGGAGTTCGTTTGGACTTTTTATGCATTAACTCAGTTTTTAATGCATTTATATGCATAATTCAAATTTGAACTAGATGCACATGCTCCAGTGCATATAAATTGGATGAAAAATCAAATCTGTGTCCTTGGGTGCATGCTTAGGTCCCATGCAAGAAATGGGAATGAATTTCAAACACCAGGGCACCGTTGATTGCCGGCAAAACATTGAGATGCCTGGTTTTTAAATTCTAGTAAATCCAAAACTCGTCTGAAATTCATGAAACTTGGCATGCTCTCACGGAGCGGCATCAACATGCCGTGGTACAAATTTTGTCCCATTTGGGGCATGTTTGGGTATATGATTCTCACAAACCGGAGCTTCTCACAACAAGCATGATGGTTTTCGGTAGGGAACGTCCCACCTTTGGGGACGAAACGATATCCATTGCCTCTTATTGATTTCAATTTTTTTCTTGTGTCAACGTAGAACAATAGGAGTGTTGTTTGAATTTTTGTGATTTTTCGGGGTTCGTTTGGACACTTTTATGCATTAACTGAGTTTTTAATGCATTTATGTGCATAATTTAAAATTTAACTACATGCACATGCTCCAGTGCATATAAATTGGATGAAAAATCAAATCTGTGTCCTTGGGTGCATACTTAGGTCCCATGCAAGAAATGGGAATGAATTTCATACACCAGGGCACTGTTGATTGCCGGAAAAACATTGAGATGCCCGTAAATCAAAAACTCGTCTGAAATTCATGAAACTTGGCATGCTATCATGGAGCGGCATCAACATGCTGTGGTACAAATTTTGTCCCATTTGGGGCAGGTTTGGGTATATGATTCTCACAAACCAGAGCTTCTCACAACAAGCGTGATGGTTTTCGGGAGGGAACGTCCCACCTATCGGGACGAAACGATATCCATTGCCTCTTATTGCTTTCAATTTTTTTCTCGTGTCAACATAGAACATAAGGTGTGTTGTGTGAATTTTTGTGATTTTTCGGCCTTCGTTTGGACAATTTTATACATTAAGTGAGTTTTCCAAGCATTTATGTGCATAATTCAAATTTGAACTACATGCACATGCTCCTGTGCATATAGATTGGTTGAAAAAACAAATCTGTGTCCCGGGGTGCATGCTTAGGTCCCATGCAAGAAATGGGAATGAATTTCAAACACCTGGGCACCGTTGATTTCCGAGAAAAATTGAGATGCCTGGTTTTTAAATTCTAGTAAATCGGAAACTCGTCTAAAATTCATGAAACTTGGCATGCTATCATGGAGCGGCATCAACATGCCGTGGTACAAATTTTGTCCCATTTGGGGCAAGTTTGGGTATATGATTCTCACAAACCGGAGCATCTCACAACAAGCATGTTGGTTTTCGGTAGGGAACGTCCCACCTTTGGGGACGAAACGATATCCATTGCCTCTTATTGCTATCAACTTTTTCTCGTGTCAACATAGAACAACAGGAGTGTTTTGTGAATTTTTGTGATTTTTCGGAGTTCGTTTGGACATTTTTATGCATTAACTGAGTTTTCGATCCATTTATGTGCATAATTCAAATTTGAACTACATGCACATGCTCCGGTGCATATAAATTGGATGAAAAATCAAATATGTGTCCTTGGGTGCATGCTTAGGTCCCATGCAAGAAATGGGAATGAATTTCAAACACCAGGGCACCGTTGATTGCCGGCAAAACATTGAGATGCCTGGTTTTCAAATTCTAGTAAATCCAAAACTCGTCTGAAATTCATGAAAATTGGCATGCTATCATGGAGCGTCATCAACATGCCGTGGTACAAATTTTGTCCCATTTGGGGCAAGTCTGGGTATATGATTCTCACAAACCGGAGCTTCTCACCACAAGCATGATGGTTTTCGGTAGGGAACGTCCCACCTTTGGGGACGAAACGATATCCATTGCCTCTTATTGCTTTCAACTTTTTCTCATGTCAACATAGAACAACAGGAGTGTTTTGTGAATTTTTATGATTTTTCGGAGTTCGTTTGGACATTTTTATGCATTAACTGAGTTTCAATGCATTTATGTGCATAATTAAAATTTGAACTACATGCACATGCTCCAGTGCATATAAATTGGATGCAAAATCAAATCTGTGTCCTTGGGTGCATGCTTAGGTCCCATGCAAGAAATGGGAATGAATTTCAAACACCAGGGCACCGTTGATTGCCGGCAAAACATTTAGATGCCTGGTTTTTAAATTCTAGTAAATCCAAAACTCGTCTGAAATTCATGAAACTTGGCATGCTATCACGGAGCGGCATCAACATGCCGTGGTACAAATTTGTCCCATTTGGGGCAAGTTTGGGTATATGATTCTCACAAACCGGAGCTTCTCACAACAAGCATGATGGTTTTCGGTAGGGAACGTCCCACCTTTGGGGACGAAACGATATCCATTGCCTCTTATTGCTTTCAACTTTTTCCCATGTCAACATAGAACAACACGAGTGCTTTGTGAATTTTTATGATTTTTCGGAGTTCGTTTGGACTTTTTATGCATTAACTGAGTTTTCAATTCATTTATATGCATAATTCAAATTTGAACTAGATGCACATGCTCCAGTGCATATAAATTGGATGAAAAATCAAATCTGTGTCCTTGGGTGCATGCTTAGGTCCCATGCAAGAAATGGGAATGAATTTCAAACACCAGGGCACTGTTGATTGCCGGCAAAACATTTAGATGCCTGGTTTTTAAATTCTAGTAAATCCAAAACTCGTCTGAAATTCATGAAACTTGGCATGCTATCACGGAGCGGCATCAACATGCCGTGGTACAAATTTTGTCCCATTTGGGGCAAGTTTGGGTATATGATTCTCACAAACCGGAGCTTCTCACAACAAGCATGATGGTTTTCGGTAGGTAACGTCCCACCTTTGGGGACGAAACGATATCCATTGCCTCTTATTGCTTTCAACTTTTTCCCATGTCAACATAGAACAACACGAGTGCTTTGTGAATTTTTATGATTTTTCGGAGTTCGTTTCGACTTTTTATGCATTAACTGAGTTTTCAATGCATTTATATGCATAATTCAAATTTGAACTAGATGCACATGCTCCAGTGCATATAAATTGGATGCAAAATCAAATCTGTGTCCTTGGGTGCATGCTTAGGTCCCATGCAAGAAATGGGAATGAATTTCAAACACCAGGGCACCGTTGATTGCAGGCAAAACATTGAGATGCCTGGTTTTTAAATTCTAGTAAATCCAAAACTCGTCTGAAATTCATGAAACTTGGCATGCTATCACGGAGCGGCATCAACATGCCGTGGTACAAATTTTGTCCCATTTGGGGAAAGTTTGGGTATATGATTCTCACAAACCGGAGCTTCTCACAACAAGCATGATGGTTTTCGGTAGGGAACGTCCCACCTTTGGGGACGAAACGATATCCATTGCCTCTTATTGCTTTCAACTTTTTCCCATGTCAAGATAGAACAACACGAGTGCTTTGTGAATTTTTATGATTTTTCGGAGTTCGTTTGGACATTTTTATGCATTAACTGAGTTTCAATGCATTTATGTGCATAATTCAAATTTGAACTACATGCACATGCTCCAGTGCATATAAATTGGATGCAAAATCAAATCTGTGTCCTTGGGTGCATGCTTAGGTCCCATGCAAGAAATGTGAATGAATTTCAAACACCAGGGCACCGTTGATTGCCGGCAAAACATTTAGATGCCTGGTTTTTAAATTCTAGTAAATCCAAAACTCGTCTGAAATTCATGAAACTTGGCATGCTATCACGGAGCGGCATCAACATGCCGTGGTACAAATTTTGTCCCATTTGGGGCAAGTTTGGGTATATGATTCTCACAAACCGGAGCTTCTCACAACAAGCATGATGGTTTTCGGTAGGGAACGTCCCATCTTTGGGGACGAAACGATATCCATTGCCTCTTATTGCTTTCAACTTTTTCCCATGTCAACATAGAACAACACGAGTGCTTTGTGAATTTTTATGATTTTTCAAAGTTCGTTTGGACTTTTTATGCATTAACTGAGTTTTCAATGCATTTATATGCATAATTCAAATTTGAACTAGATGCACATGCTCCAGTGCATATAAATTGGATGAAAAATCAAATATGTGTCCTTGGGTGCATGCTTAGGTCCCATGCAAGTAATGGGAATGAATTTCAAACACCAGGGCACCGTTGATTGCCGGCAAAACATTTAGATGCCTGGTTTTTAAATTCTAGTAAATCCAAAACTCGTCTGAAATTGATGAAACTTGGCATGCTATCACGGAGCGGGATCAACATGCCGTGGTACAAATTTTGTCCCATTTGGGGCAAGTTTGGGTATATGATTCTCACAAACCGGAGCTTCTCACAACAAGCATGATGGTTTTCGGTAGGGAACGTCCCACCTTTGGGGACGAAACGATATCCATTGCCTCTTATTGCTTTCAACTTTTTCCCATGTCAACATAGAACAACACGAGTGCTTTGTGAATTTTTATGATTTTTCGGAGTTCGTTTGGACTTTTTATGCATTAACTGAGTTTTCAATGCATTTATATGCATAATTCAAATTTGAACTAGATGCACATGCTCCAGTGCATATAAATTGGATGAAAAATCAAATATGTGTCCTTGGGTGCATGCTTAGGTCCCATGCAAGAAATGGGAATGAATTTCAAACACCAGGGCACTGTTGATTGCCGGCAAAACATTTAGATGCCTGGTTTTTAAATTCTAGTAAATCCAAAACTCGTCTGAATTTCATGAAACTTGGCATGCTATCACGGAGCGGCATCAACATGCCGTGGTACAAATTTTGTCCCATTTGGGGCAAGTTTGGGTATATGATTCTCACAAACCGGAGCTTCTCACAACAAGCATGATGGTTTTCGGTAGGGAACGTCCCACCTTTGGGGACGAAACGATATCCATTGCCTCTTATTGCTTTCAACTTTTTCCCATGTCAACATAGAACAACACGAGTGCTTTGTGAATTTTTATGATTTTTCGGAGTTCGTTTGGACTTTTTATGCATTAACTGAGTTTTCAATGAATTTATATGCATAATTCAAATTTGAACTAGATGCACATGCTCCAGTGCATATAAATTGGATGCAAAATCAAATCTGTGTCCTTGGGTGCATGCTTAGGTCCCATTCAAGAAATGGGAATGAATTTCAATCACCAGGGCACCGTTGATTGCCGGCAAAACATTGAGATGCCTGGTTTTTAAATTCTAGTAAATCCAAAACTCGTCTGAAATTCATGAAACTTGGCATGCTCTCACGGAGCGGCATCAACAAGCCGTGGTACAAATTTTGTCCCATTTGGGGCAAGTTTGGGTATATGATTCTCACAAACCGGAGCTTCTCACAACAAGCATGATGGTTTTCGGTAGGGAACGTCCCACCTTTGGGGACGAAACGATATCCATTGCCTCTTATTGCTTTCAACTTTTTCCCATGTCAACATAGAACAACACGAGTGCTTTGTGAATTTTTATGATTTTTCGGAGTTCGTTTGGACTTTTTATGCATTAACTGAGTTTTCAATGCATTTATATGCATAATTCAAATTTGAACTAGATGCACATGCTCCAGTGCATATAAATTGGATGAAAAATCAAATCTGTGTCCTTGGGTGCATGCTTAGGTCCCATGCAAGAAATGGGAATGAATTTCAAACACCAGGGCACCGTTGATTGCCGGCAAAACATTTAGATGCCTGGTTTTTAAATTCTAGTAAATCCAAAGCTCGTCTGAAATTCATGAAACTTGGCATGCTATCACGGAGCGGCATCAACATGCCGTGGTACAAATTTTGTCCCATTTGGGGCAAGTTTGGGTATATGATTCTCACAAACCGGAGCTTCTCACAACAAGCATGATGGTTTTCGGTAGGGAACGTCCCACCTTTGGGGACGAAACGATATCCATTGCCTCTTATTGCTTTCAACTTTTTCCCATGTCAACATAGAACAACACGAGTGCTTTGTGAATTTTTATGATTTTTCGGAGTTCGTTTGGACTTTTTATGCATTAACTGAGTTTTCAATGAATTTATATGCATAATTCAAATTTGAACTAGATGCACATGCTCCAGTGCATATAAATTGGATGAAAAATCAAATCTGTGTCCTTGGGTGCATGCTTAGGTCCCATGCAAGAAATGGGAATGAATTTCAATCACCAGGGCACCGTTGATTGCCGGCAAAACATTGAGATGCCTGGTTTTTAAATTCTAGTAAATCCAAAGCTCGTCTGAAATTCATGAAACTTGGCATGCTCTCACGGAGCGGCATCAACAAGCCGTGGTACAAATTTTGTCCCATTTGGGGCAAGTTTGGGTATATGATTCTCACAAACCGGAGCTTCTCACAACAAGCATGATGGTTTTCGGTAGGGAACGTCCCACCTTTGGGGACGAAACGATATCCATTGCCTCTTATTGCTTTCAACTTTTTCCCATGTCAACATAGAACAACACGAGTGCTTTGTGAATTTTTATGATTTTTCGGAGTTCGTTTGGACTTTTTATGCATTAACTGAGTTTTCAATGAATTTATATGCATAATTCAAATTTGAACTAGATGCACATGCTCCAGTGCATATAAATTGGATGAAAAATCAAATCTGTGTCCTTGGGTGCATGCTTAGGTCCCATGCAAGAAATGGGAATGAATTTCAATCACCAGGGCACCGTTGATTGCCGGCAAAACATTGAGATGCCTGGTTTTTAAATTCTAGTAAATCCAAAACTCGTCTGAAATTCATGAAAATTGGCATGCTATCATGGAGCGTCATCAACATGCCGTGGTACAAATTTTGTCCCATTTGGGGCAAGTTTGGGTATATGATTCTCACAAACCGGAGCTTCTCACCACAAGCATGATGGTTTTCGGTAGGGAACGTCCCACCTTTGGGGACGAAACGATATCCATTGCCTCTTATTGGTTTCAACTTTTTCTCATGTCAACATAGAACAACAGGAGTGTTTTGTGAATTTTTATGATTTTTCGGAGTTCGTTTGGACATTTTTATGCATTAACTGAGTTTCAATGCATTTATGTGCATAATTCAAATTTGAACTACATGCACATGCTCCAGTGCATATAAATTGGATGCAAAATCAAATCTGTGTCCTTGGGTGCATGCTTAGGTCCCATGCAAGAAATGGGAATGAATTTCAAACACCAGGGCACCGTTGATTGCTGGCAAAACATTTAGATGCCTGGTTTTTAAATTCTAGTAAATCCAAAACTCGTCTGAAATTCATGAAACTTGGCATGCTATCACGGAGCGGCATCAACATGCCGTGGTACAAATTTTGTCCCATTTGGGGAAAGTTTGGGTATATGATTCTCACAAACCGGAGCTTCTCACAACAAGCATGATGGTTTTCGGTAGGGAACGTCCCACCTTTGGGGACGAAACGATATCCATTGCCTCTTATTGCTTTCAACTTTTTCCCATGTCAACATAGAACAACACGAGTGCTTTGTGAATTTTTATGATTTTTCGGAGTTCGTTTGGACTTTTTATGCATTAACTGAGTTTTCAATGCATTTATATGCATAATTCAAATTTGAACTAGATGCACATGCTCCAGTGCATATAAATTGGATGAAAAATCAAATCTGTGTCCTTGGGTGCATGCTTAGGTCCCATGCAAGAAATGGGAATGAATTTCAAACACCAGGGCACCGTTGATTGCCGGCAAAACATTTAGATGCCTGGTTTTTAAATTCTAGTAAATCCAAAGCTCGTCTGAAATTCATGAAACTTGGCATGCTATCACGGAGCGGCATCAACATGCCGTGGTACAAATTTTGTCCCATTTGGGGCAAGTTTGGGTATATGATTCTCACAAACCGGAGCTTCTCACAACAAGCATGATGGTTTTCGGTAGGGAACGTCCCACCTTTGGGGACGAAACGATATCCATTGCCTCTTATTGCTTTCAACTTTTTCCCATGTCAACATAGAACAACACGAGTGCTTTGTGAATTTTTATGATTTTTCGGAGTTCGTTTGGACTTTTTATGCATTAACTGAGTTTTCAATGAATTTATATGCATAATTCAAATTTGAACTAGATGCACATGCTCCAGTGCATATAAATTGGATGAAAAATCAAATCTGTGTCCTCGGGTGCATGCTTAGGTCCCATGCAAGAAATGGGAATGAATTTCAATCACCAGGGCACCGTTGATTGCCGGCAAAACATTGAGATGCCTGGTTTTTAAATTCTAGTAAATCCAAAACTCGTCTGAAATTCATGAAACTTGGCATGCTCTCACGGAGCGGCATCAACAAGCCGTGGTACAAATTTTGTCCCATTTGGGGCAAGTTTGGGTATATGATTCTCACAAACCGGAGCTTCTCACAACAAGCATGATGGTTTTCGGTAGGGAACGTCCCACCTTTGGGGACGAAACGATATCCATTGCCTCTTATTGCTTTCAACTTTTTCCCATGTCAACATAGAACAACACGAGTGCTTTGTGAATTTTTATGATTTTTCGGAGTTCGTTTGGACTTTTCATGCATTAACTGAGTTTTCAATGAATTTATATGCATAATTCAAATTTGAACTAGATGCACATGCTCCAGTGCATATAAATTGGATGAAAAATCAAATCTGTGTCCTTGGGTGCATGCTTAGGTCCCATGCAAGAAATGGGAATGAATTTCAATCACCAGGGCACCGTTGATTGCCGGCAAAACATTGAGATGCCTGGTTTTTAAATTCTAGTAAATCCAAAACTCGTCTGAAATTCATGAAAATTGGCATGCTATCATGGAGCGTCATCAACATGCCGTGGTACAAATTTTGTCCCATTTGGGGCAAGTTTGGGTATATGATTCTCACAAACCGGAGCTTCTCACCACAAGCATGATGGTTTTCGGTAGGGAACGTCCCACCTTTGGGGACGAAACGATATCCATTGCCTCTTATTGCTTTCAACTTTTTCTCATGTCAACATAGAACAACAGGAGTGTTTTGTGAATTTTTATGATTTTTCGGAGATCGTTTGGACATTTTTATGCATTAACTGAGTTTCAATGCATTTATGTGCATAATTCAAATTTGAACTACATGCACATGCTCCAGTGCATATAAATTGGATGCAAAATCAAATCTGTGTCCTTGGGTGCATGCTTAGGTCCCATGCAAGAAATGGGAATGAATTTCAAACACCAGGGCACCGTTGATTGCTGGCAAAACATTTAGATGCCTGGTTTTTAAATTCTAGTAAATCCAAAGCTCGTCTGAAATTCATGAAACTTGGCATGCTATCACGGAGCGGCATCAACATGCCGTGGTACAAATTTTGTCCCATTTGGGGAAAGTTTGGGTATATGATTCTCACAAACCGGAGCTTCTCACAACAAGCATGATGGTTTTCGGTAGGGAACGTCCCACCTTTGGGGACGAAACGATATCCATTGCCTCTTATTGCTTTCAACTTTTTCCCATGTCAACATAGAACAACACGAGTGCTTTGTGAATTTTTATGATTTTTCGGAGTTCGTTTGGACTTTTTATGCATTAACTGAGTTTTCAATGCATTTATATGCATAATTCAAATTTGAACTAGATGCACATGCTCCAGTGCATATAAATTGGATGAAAAATCAAATCTGTGTCCTTGGGTGCATGCTTAGGTCCCATGCAAGAAATGGGAATGAATTTCAAACACCAGGGCACCGTTGATTGCCGGCAAAACATTTAGATGCCTGGTTTTTAAATTCTAGTAAATCCAAAGCTCGTCTGAAATTCATGAAACTTGGCATGCTATCACGGAGCGGCATCAACATGCCGTGGTACAAATTTTGTCCCATTTGGGGCAAGTTTGGGTATATGATTCTCACAAACCGGAGCTTCTCACAACAAGCATGATGGTTTTCGGTAGGGAACGTCCCACCTTTGGGGACGAAACGATATCCATTGCCTCTTATTGCTTTCAACTTTTTCCCATGTCAACATAGAACAACACGAGTGCTTTGTGAATTTTTATGATTTTTCGGAGTTCGTTTGGACTTTTTATGCATTAACTGAGTTTTCAATGAATTTATATGCATAATTCAAATTTGAACTAGATGCACATGCTCCAGTGCATATAAATTGGATGAAAAATCAAATCTGTGTCCTTGGGTGCATGCTTAGGTCCCATGCAAGAAATGGGAATGAATTTCAAACACCAGGGCACTGTTGATTGCCGGCAAAACATTTAGATGCCTGGTTTTTAAATTCTAGTAAATCCAAAACTCGTCTGAAATTCATGAAACTTGGCATGCTATCACGGAGCGGCATCAACATGCCGTGGTACAAATTTTGTCCCATTTGGGGCAAGTTTGGGTATATGATTCTCACAAACCGGAGCTTCTCACAACAAGCATGATGGTTTTCGGTAGGGAACGTCCCACCTTTGGGGACGAAACGATATCCATTGCCTCTTATTGCTTTCAACTTTTTCCCATGTCAACATAGAACAACACGAGTGCTTTGTGAATTTTTATGATTTTTCGGAGTTCGTTTGGACTTTTTATGCATTAACTGAGTTTTCAATGAATTTATATGCATAATTCAAATTTGAACTAGATGCACATGCTCCAGTGCATATAAATTGGATGAAAAATCAAATCTGTGTCCTTGGGTGCATGCTTAGGTCCCATGCAAGAAATGGGAATGAATTTCAATCACCAGGGCACCGTTGATTGCCGGCAAAACATTGAGATGCCTGGTTTTTAAATTCTAGTAAATCCAAAGCTCGTCTGAAATTCATGAAACTTGGCATGCTCTCACGGAGCGGCATCAACAAGCCGTGGTACAAATTTTGTCCCATTTGGGGCAAGTTTGGGTATATGATTCTCACAAACCGGAGCTTCTCACAACAAGCATGATGGTTTTCGGTAGGGAACGTCCCACCTTTGGGGACGAAACGATATCCATTGCCTCTTATTGCTTTCAACTTTTTCCCATGTCAACATAGAACAACACGAGTGCTTTGTGAATTTTTATGATTTTTCGGAGTTCGTTTGGACTTTTTATGCATTAACTGAGTTTTCAATGAATTTATATGCATAATTCAAATTTGAACTAGATGCACATGCTCCAGTGCATATAAATTGGATGAAAAATCAAATCTGTGTCCTTGGGTGCATGCTTAGGTCCCATGCAAGAAATGGGAATGAATTTCAATCACCAGGGCACCGTTGATTGCCGGCAAAACATTGAGATGCCTGGTTTTTAAATTCTAGTAAATCCAAAACTCGTCTGAAATTCATGAAACTTGGCATGCTCTCACGGAGCGGCATCAACAAGCCGTGGTACAAATTTTGTCCCATTTGGGGCAAGTTTGGGTATATGATTCTCACAAACCGGAGCTTCTCACAACAAGCATGATGGTTTTCGGTAGGGAACGTCCCACCTTTGGGTACGAAACGATATCCATTGCCTCTTATTGCTTTCAACTTTTTCCCATGTCAACATAGAACAACACGAGTGCTTTGTGAATTTTTATGATTTTTCGGAGTTCGTTTGGACTTTTTATGCATTAACTGAGTTTTCAATGAATTTATATGCATAATTCAAATTTGAACTAGATGCACATGCTCCAGTGCATATAAATTGGATGAAAAATCAAATCTGTGTCCTTGGGTGCATGCTTAGGTCCCATGCAAGAAATGGGAATGAATTTCAATCACCAGGGCACCGTTGATTGCCGGCAAAACATTGAGATGCCTGGTTTTTAAATTCTAGTAAATCCAAAACTCGTCTGAAATTCATGAAAATTGGCATGCTATCATGGAGCGTCATCAACATGCCGTGGTACAAATTTTGTCCCATTTGGGGCAAGTTTGGGTATATGATTCTCACAAACCGGAGCTTCTCACCACAAGCATGATGGTTTTCGGTAGGGAACGTCCCACCTTTGGGGACGAAACGATATCCATTGCCTCTTATTGCTTTCAACTTTTTCTCATGTCAACATAGAACAACAGGAGTGTTTTGTGAATTTTTATGATTTTTCGGAGTTCGTTTGGACATTTTTATGCATTAACTGAGTTTCAATGCATTTATGTGCATAATTCAAATTTGAACTACATGCACATGCTCCAGTGCATATAAATTGGATGCAAAATCAAATCTGTGTCCTTGGGTGCATGCTTAGGTCCCATGCAAGAAATGGGAATGAATTTCAAACACCAGGGCACCGTTGATTGCCGGCAAAACATTTAGATGCCTGGTTTTTAAATTCTAGTAAATCCAAAACTCGTCTGAAATTCATGAAACTTGGCATGCTATCACGGAGCGGCATCAACATGCCGTGGTACAAATTTTGTCCCATTTGGGGCAAGTTTGGGTATATGATTCTCACAAACCGGAGCTTCTCACAACAAGCATGATGGTTTTCGGTAGGGAACGTCCCACCTTTGGGGACGAAACGATATCCATTGCCTCTTATTGCTTTCAACTTTTTCCCATGTCAACATAGAACAACACGAGTGCTTTCTGAATTTTTATGATTTTTCGGAGTTCGTTTGGACTTTTTATGCATTAACTGAGTTTTCAATGCATTTATATGCATAATTCAAATTTGAACTAGATGCACATGCTCCAGTGCATATAAATTGGATGAAAAATCAAATATGTGTCCTTGGGTGCATGCTTAGGTCCCATGCAAGTAATGGGAATGAATTTCAAACACCAGGGCACCGTTGATTGCCGGCAAAACATTTAGATGCCTGGTTTTTAAATTCTAGTAAATCCAAAACTCGTCTGAAATTGATGAAACTTGGCATGCTATCACGGAGCGGCATCAACATGCCGTGGTACAAATTTTGTCCCATTTGGGGCAAGTTTGGGTATATGATTCTCACAAACCGGAGCTTCTCACAACAAGCATGATGGTTTTCGGTAGGGAACGTCCCACCTTTGGGGACGAAACGATATCCATTGCCTCTTATTGCTTTCAACTTTTTCCCATGTCAACATAGAACAACACGAGTGCTTTGTGAATTTTTATGATTTTTCGGAGTTCGTTTGGACTTTTTATGCATTAACTGAGTTTTCAATGAATTTATATGCATAATTCAAATTTGAACTAGATGCACATGCTCCAGTGCATATAAATTGGATGAAAAATCAAATCTGTGTCCTTGGGTGCATGCTTAGGTCCCATGCAAGAAATGGGAATGAATTTCAAACACCAGGGCACTGTTGATTGCCGGCAAAACATTTAGATGCCTGGTTTTTAAATTCTAGTAAATCCAAAACTCGTCTGAAATTCATGAAACTTGGCATGCTATCACGGAGCGGCATCAACATGCCGTGGTACAAATTTTGTCCCATTTGGGGCAAGTTTGGGTGTATGATTCTCACAAACCGGAGCTTCTCACAAGAAGCATGATGGTTTTCGGTAGGGAACGTCCCACCTTTGGGGACGAAACGATATCCATTGCCTCTTATTGCTTTCAACTTTTTCCCATGTCAACATAGAACAACACGAGTGCTTTGTGAATTTTTATGATTTTTCGGAGTTCGTTTGGACTTTTTATGCATTAACTGAGTTTTCAATGAATTTATATGCATAATTCAAATTTGAACTAGATGCACATGCTCCAGTGCATATAAATTGGATGAAAAATCAAATCTGTGTCCTTGGGTGCATGCTTAGGTCCCATGCAAGAAATGGGAATGAATTTCAATCACCAGGGCACCGTTGATTGCCGGCAAAACATTGAGATGCCTGGTTTTTAAATTCTAGTAAATCCAAAACTCGTCTGAAATTCATGAAACTTGGCATGCTCTCACGGAGCGGCATCAACAAGCCGTGGTACAAATTTTGTCCCATTTGGGGCAAGTTTGGGTATATGATTCTCACAAACCGGAGCTTCTCACAACAAGCATGATGGTTTTCGGTAGGGAACGTCCCACCTTTGGGGACGAAACGATATCCATTGCCTCTTATTGCTTTCAACTTTTTTTCATGTCAACATAGAACAACACGAGTGCTTTGTGAATTTTTATGATTTTTCGGAGTTCGTTTGGACTTTTTATGCATTAACTGAGTTTTCAATGAATTTATATGCATAATTCAAATTTGAACTAGATGCACATGCTCCAGTGCATATAAATTGGATGAAAAATCAAATCTGTGTCCTTGTGTGCATGCTTAGGTCCCATGCAAGAAATGGGAATGAATTTCAATCACCAGGGCACCGTTGATTGCCGGCAAAACATTGAGATGCCTGGTTTTTAAATTCTAGTAAATCCAAAACTCGTCTGAAATTCATGAAAATTGGCATGCTATCATGGAGCGTCATCAACATGCCGTGGTACAAATTTTGTCCCATTTGGGGCAAGTTTGGGTATATGATTCTCACAAACCGGAGCTTCTCACCACAAGCATGATGGTTTTCGGTAGGGAACGTCCCACCTTTGGGGACGAAACGATATCCATTGCCTCTTATTGCTTTCAACTTTTTCTCATGTCAACATAGAACAACAGGAGTGTTTTGTGAATTTTTATGATTTTTCGGAGTTCGTTTGGACATTTTTATGCATTAACTGAGTTTCAATGCATTTATGTGAATAATTCAAATTTGAACTACATGCACATGCTCCAGTGCATATAAATTGGATGCAAAATCAAATCTGTGTCCTTGGGTGCATGCTTAGGTCCCATGCAAGAAATGGGAATGAATTTCAAACACCAGGGCACCGTTGATTGCCGGCAAAACATTTAGATGCCTGGTTTTTAAATTCTAGTAAATCCAAAACTCGTCTGAAATTCATGAAACTTGGCATGCTATCACGGAGCGGCATCAACATGCCGTGGTACAAATTTTGTCCCATTTGGGGCAAGTTTGGGTGTATGATTCTCACAAACCGGAGCTTCTCACAACAAGCATGATGGTTTTCGGTAGGGAACGTCCCACCTTTGGGGACGAAACGATATCCATTGCCTCTTATTGCTTTCAACTTTTTCCCATGTCAACATAGAACAACACGAGTGCTTTGTGAATTTTTATGATTTTTCGGAGTTCGTTTGGACTTTTTATGCATTAACTGAGTTTTCAATGAATTTATATGCATAATTCAAATTTGAACTAGATGCACATGCTCCAGTGCATATAAATTGGATGAAAAATCAAATCTGTGTCCTTGGGTGCATGCTTAGGTCCCATGCAAGAAATGGGAATGAATTTCAATCACCAGGGCACCGTTGATTGCCGGCAAAACATTGAGATGCCTGGTTTTTAAATTCTAGTAAATCCAAAACTCGTCTGAAATTCATGAAAATTGGCATGCTATCATGGAGCGTCATCAACATGCCGTGGTACAAATTTTGTCCCATTTGGGGCAAGTTTGGGTATATGATTCTCACAAACCGGAGCTTCTCACCACAAGCATGATGGTTTTCGGTAGGGAACGTCCCACCTTTGGGGACGAAACGATATCCATTGCCTCTTATTGCTTTCAACTTTTTCTCATGTCAACATAGAACAACAGGAGTGTTTTGTGAATTTTTATGATTTTTCGGAGTTCGTTTGGACATTTTTATGCATTAACTGAGTTTCAATGCATTTATGTGCATAATTCAAATTTGAACTACATGCACATGCTCCAGTGCATATAAATTGGATGCAAAATCAAATCTGTGTCCTTGGGTGCATGCTTAGGTCCCATGCAAGAAATGGGAATGAATTTCAAACACCAGGGCACCGTTGATTGCCGGCAAAACATTTAGATGCCTGGTTTTTAAATTCTAGTAAATCCAAAACTCGTCTGAAATTCATGAAACTTGGCATGCTATCACGGAGCGGCATCAACATGCCGTGGTACAAATTTTGTCCCATTTGGGGCAAGTTTGGGTATATGATTCTCACAAACCGGAGCTTCTCACAACAAGCATGATGGTTTTCGGTAGGGAACGTCCCACCTTTGGGGACGAAACGATATCCATTGCCTCTTATTTCTTTCAACTTTTTCCCATGTCAACATAGAACAACACGAGTGCTTTGTGAATTTTTATGATTTTTCGGAGTTCGTTTGGACTTTTTATGCATTAACTGAGTTTTCAATGAATTTATATGCATAATTCAAATTTGAACTAGATGCACATGCTCCAGTGCATATAAATTGGATGAAAAATCAAATCTGTGTCCTTGGGTGCATGCTTAGGTCCCATGCAAGAAATGGGAATGAATTTCAATCACCAGGGCACCGTTGATTGCCGGCAAAACATTGAGATGCCTGGTTTTTAAATTCTAGTAAATCCAAAACTCGTCTAAAATTCATGAAACTTGGCATGCTCTCACGGAGCGGCATCAACAAGCCGTGGTACAAATTTTGTCCCATTTGGGGCAAGTTTGGGTATATGATTCTCACAAACCGGAGCTTCTCACAACAAGCATGATGGTTTTCGGTAGGGAACGTCCCACCTTTGGGGACGAAACGATATCCATTGCCTCTTATTGCTTTCAACTTTTTTTCATGTCAACATAGAACAACACGAGTGCTTTGTGAATTTTTATGATTTTTCGGAGTTCGTTTGGACTTTTTATGCATTAACTGAGTTTTCAATGAATTTATATGCATAATTCAAATTTGAACTAGATGCACATGCTCCAGTGCATATAAATTGGATGAAAAATCAAATCTGTGTCCTTGGGTGCATGCTTAGGTCCCATGCAAGAAATGGGAATGAATTTCAATCACCAGGGCACCGTTGATTGCCGGCAAAACATTGAGATGCCTGGTTTTTAAATTCTAGTAAATCCAAAACTCGTCTGAAATTCATGAAACTTGGCATGCTCTCACGGAGCGGCATCAACAAGCCGTGGTACAAATTTTGTCCCATTTGGGGCAAGTTTGGGTATATGATTCTCACAAACCGGAGCTTCTCACAACAAGCATGATGGTTTTCGGTAGGGAACGTCCCACCTTTGGGGACGAAACGATATCCATTGCCTCTTATTGCTTTCAACTTTTTTTCATGTCAACATAGAACAACACGAGTGCTTTGTGAATTTTTATGATTTTTCGGAGTTCGTTTGGACTTTTTATGCATTAACTGAGTTTTCAATGAATTTATATGCATAATTCAAATTTGAACTAGATGCACATGCTCCAGTGCATATAAATTGGATGAAAAATCAAATCTGTGTCCTTGTGTGCATGCTTAGGTCCCATGCAAGAAATGGGAATGAATTTCAATCACCAGGGCACCGTTGATTGCCGGCAAAACATTGAGATGCCTGGTTTTTAAATTCTAGTAAATCCAAAACTCGTCTGAAATTCATGAAAATTGGCATGCTATCATGGAGCGTCATCAACATGCCGTGGTACAAATTTTGTCCCATTTGGGGCAAGTTTGGGTATATGATTCTCACAAACCGGAGCTTCTCACCACAAGCATGATGGTTTTCGGTAGGGAACGTCCCACCTTTGGGGACGAAACGATATCCATTGCCTCTTATTGCTTTCAACTTTTTCTCATGTCAACATAGAACAACAGGAGTGTTTTGTGAATTTTTATGATTTTTCGGAGTTCGTTTGGACATTTTTATGCATTAACTGAGTTTCAATGCATTTATGTGAATAATTCAAATTTGAACTACATGCACATGCTCCAGTGCATATAAATTGGATGCAAAATCAAATCTGTGTCCTTGGGTGCATGCTTAGGTCCCATGCAAGAAATGGGAATGAATTTCAAACACCAGGGCACCGTTGATTGCCGGCAAAACATTTAGATGCCTGGTTTTTAAATTCTAGTAAATCCAAAACTCGTCTGAAATTCATGAAACTTGGCATGCTATCACGGAGCGGCATCAACATGCCGTGGTACAAATTTTGTCCCATTTGGGGCAAGTTTGGGTGTATGATTCTCACAAACCGGAGCTTCTCACAACAAGCATGATGGTTTTCGGTAGGGAACGTCCCACCTTTGGGGACGAAACGATATCCATTGCCTCTTATTGCTTTCAACTTTTTCCCATGTCAACATAGAACAACACGAGTGCTTTGTGAATTTTTATGATTTTTCGGAGTTCGTTTGGACTTTTTATGCATTAACTGAGTTTTCAATGAATTTATATGCATAATTCAAATTTGAACTAGATGCACATGCTCCAGTGCATATAAATTGGATGAAAAATCAAATCTGTGTCCTTGGGTGCATGCTTAGGTCCCATGCAAGAAATGGGAATGAATTTCAATCACCAGGGCACCGTTGATTGCCGGCAAAACATTGAGATGCCTGGTTTTTAAATTCTAGTAAATCCAAAACTCGTCTGAAATTCATGAAAATTGGCATGCTATCATGGAGCGTCATCAACATGCCGTGGTACAAATGTTGTCCCATTTGGGGCAAGTTTGGGTATATGATTCTCACAAACCGGAGCTTCTCACCACAAGCATGATGGTTTTCGGTAGGGAACGTCCCACCTTTGGGGACGAAACGATATCCATTGCCTCTTATTGCTTTCAACTTTTTCTCATGTCAACATAGAACAACATGAGTGTTTTGTGAATTTTTATGATTTTTCGGAGTTTGTTTGGACATTTTTATGCATTAACTGAGTTTCAATGCATTTATGTGCATAATTCAAATTTGAACTACATGCACATGCTCCAGTGCATATAAATTGGATGCAAAATCAAATCTGTGTCCTTGGGTGCATGCTTAGGTCCCATGCAAGAAATGGGAATGAATTTCAAACACCAGGGCACCGTTGATTGCCGGCAAAACATTTAGATGCCTGGTTTTTAAATTCTAGTAAATCCAAAACTCGTCTGAAATTCATGAAACTTGGCATGCTATCACGGAGCGGCATCAACATGCCGTGGTACAAATTTTGTCCCATTTGGGGCAAGTTTGGGTATATGATTCTCACAAACCGGAGCTTCTCACAACAAGCATGATGGTTTTCGGTAGGGAACGTCCCACCTTTGGGGACGAAACGATATCCATTGCCTCTTATTGCTTTCAACTTTTTCCCATGTCAACATAGAACAACACGAGTGCTTTGTGAATTTTTATGATTTTTCGGAGTTCGTTTGGACTTTTTATGCATTAACTGAGTTTTCAATGAATTTATATGCATAATTCAAATTTGAACTAGATGCACATGCTCCAGTGCATATAAATTGGATGAAAAATCAAATCTGTGTCCTTGGGTGCATGCTTAGGTCCCATGCAAGAAATGGGATGAATTTCAATCACCAGGGCACCGTTGATTGCCGGCAAAACATTGAGATGCCTGGTTTTTAAATTCTAGTAAATCCAAAACTCGTCTGAAATTCATGAAACTTGGCATGCTCTCACGGAGCGGCATCAACAAGCCGTGGTACAAATTTTGTCCCATTTGGGGCAAGTTTGGGTATATGATTCTCACAAACCGGAGCTTCTCACAACAAGCATGATGGTTTTCGGTAGGGAACGTCCCACCTTTGGGGACGAAATGATATCCATTGCCTCTTATTGATTTCAATTTTTTTCTTGTGTCAACATAGAACAATAGGAGTGTTGTTTAATTTTTGTGATTTTTCGGGGTTCGTTTGGACACTTTTATGCATTAACTGAGTTTTTAATGCATTTATGTGCATAATTTAAAATTTAACTACATGCACATACTCCAGTGCATATAAATTGGATGAAAAATCAAATCTGTGTCCTTGGGTGCATGCTTAGGTCCCATGCAAGAAATGGGAATGAATTTCATACACCAGGGCACTGTTGATTGCCGGAAAAACATTGAGATGCCCGGTTTTTAAATTCTAGTAAATCAAAAACTCGTCTGAAATTCATGAAACTTGGCATGCTATCATGGAGCGGCATCAACATGCTGTGGTACATATTTTGTCCCATTTGGGGCAGGTTTGGGTATATGATTCTCACAAACCAGAGCTTCTCACAACAAGCATGATGGTTTTCGGGAGGGAACGTCCCACCTATCGGGACGAAACGATATCCATTGCCTCTTATTGCTTTCAATTTTTTTCTCGTGTCAACATAGAACATAAGGTGTGTTGTGTGAAATTTTGTGATTTTTCGGCCTTCGTTTGGACAATTTTATGCATTAAGTGAGTTTTCAATGCATTTATGAGCATAATTCAAATTTGAACTACATGCACATGCTCCAGTGCATATAGATTGGTTGAAAAAACAAATCTGTGTCCCGGGGCGCATGCTTAGGTCCCATGCAAGAAATGGGAATGAATTTCAAACACCTGGGCACCGTTGATTTCCGAGAAAACATTGAGATGCCTGGTTTTTAAATTCTAGTAAATCGAAAACTCGTCTAAAATTCATGAAACTTGGCATGCTATCATGGAGCGGCATCAACATGCCGTGGTACAAATTTTGTCCCATTTGGTGCAAGTTTGGGTATATGATTCTCACAAACCGGAGCATCTCACAACAAGCATGTTGGTTTCGGTAGGGAACGTCCCACCTTTGGGGACGAAACGATATCCATTGCCTCTTATTGCTATCAACTTTTTCTTGTGTCAACATAGAACAACAGGAGTGTTTTGTGAATTTTTGTGATTTTTCGGAGTTCGTTTGGACATTTTTATGCATTAACTGAGTTTTCGATCCATTTATGTGCATAATTCAAATTTGATCTACATGCACATGCTCCAGTGCATATAAATTGGATGAAAAATCAAATATGTGTCCTTGGGTGCATGCTTAGGTCCCATGCAAGAAATGGGAATGAATTTCAAACACCAGGGCACCGTTGATTGCCGGCAAAACATTGAGATGCCTGGTTTTCAAATTCTAGTAAATCCAAAACTCGTCTGAAATTCATGAAAATTGGCATACTATCATGGAGCGGCATCAACATGCCGTGGTACAAATTTTGTCCCATTTGGAGCAAGTTTGGGTATATGATTCTCACAAACCGGAGCTTCTCACCACAAGCATGATGGTTTTCGGTAGGGAACGTCCCACCTTTGGGGACGAAACGATATCCATTGCCTCTTATTGCTTTCAACTTTTTCTCATGTCCACATAGAACAAGAGGAGTGTTTTGTGAATTTTTATGATTTTTCGGAGTTCGTTTGGACATTTTTATGCATTAACTAAGTTTCAATGCATTTATGTGCATAATTCAAATTTGAACTACATGCACATGCTCCAGTGCATATAAATTGGATGAAAAATCAAATCTGTGTCCTTGGGTGCATGCTTAGGTCCGATGCAAGAAATGGGAATGAATTTCAAACACCAGGGCACCGTTGATTGCCGGCAAAACATTGAGATGCCTGGTTTTTAAATTCTAGTAAATCCAAAACTCGTCTGAAATTCATGAAACTTGGCATGCTATCACGGAGCGGCATCAACATGCCGTGGTACAAATTTTGTCCCATTTGGGGCAAGTTTGGGTATATGATTCTCACAAACCGGAGCTTCTCACAACAAGCATGATGGTTTTCGGTAGGGAACGTCCCACCTTTGGGGACGAAACGATATCCATTGCCTCTTATTGCTTTCAACTTTTTCCCATGTCAACATAGAACAAGAGGAGTGC
Organism: Triticum aestivum; assembly: GCF_018294505.1. NCBI lineage: Eukaryota > Viridiplantae > Streptophyta > Magnoliopsida > Poales > Poaceae > Triticum > Triticum aestivum. Next base: position 317,103,365 of record NC_057814.1, on the reverse strand, counting down.
TTTGTGAATTTTTATGATTTTTCGGAGTTCGTTTGGACATTTTTATGCATTAACTGAGTTTTCAATGCATTTATGTGCATAATTCAAATTTGAACTACATGCACATGCTCCAGTGCATATAAATTGGATGAAAAATAAAATATGTGTCCTTGGGTGCATGCTTAGGTCCCATGCAAGAAATGGGAATGAATTTCAAACACCAGGGCACCGTTAATTGCCGGCAAAACATTGAGATGCCTGGTTTTTAAATTCTAGTGAATCCAAAACTCGTCTGAAATTCATGAAACTTGGCATGCTATCACGGAGCGGCATCAACATGCCGTGGTACAAATTTTGTCCCATTTGGGGCAAGTTTGGGTATATGATTCTCACAAACCGGAGCTTCTCACAACAAGAATGATGGTTTTCGGTAGGGAACGTCCCACCTTTGGGGACGAAACGATATCCATTGCCTCTTATTGATTTCAATTTTTTTCTTGTGTCAACATAGAACAATAGGAGTGTTGTTTGAATTTTTGTGATTTTTCGGGGTTCGTTTGGACACTTTTATGCATTAACTGAGTTTTTAATGTATTTATGTGCATAATTTAAAATTTAACTACATGCACATGCTCCAGTGCATATAAATAGTATGAAAAATCAAATCTGTGTCCTTGGGTGCATGCTTAGGTCCCATGCAAGAAATGGGAATGAATTTCAAACACCAGGGCACCGTTGATTGCCGGCAAAACATTGAGATGCCCGGTTTTTAAATTCTAGTGAACCAAAAACTCGTCTGAAATTCATGAAACTTGGCATGCTATCGTGGAGCGGCATCAACATGCTGTGGTAAAAATTTTGTCCCATTTGGGGCAGGTTTGGGTATATGATTCTCACAAACCGGAGCTTCTCACAACAAGCATGATGGTTTTCGGGAGGGAACCTCCCACATATGGGCACGAAACGATATCCATTGCCTCTTATTGCTTCCAATTTGTTTCTCGTGTCAAGATAGAACAATAGGAGTGTTGTGTGAATTTTTGTGATTTTTCGGGGTTCGTTTGGACACTTTTATGCATTAAGTGAGTTTTCAATGCATTTATGTGCATAATTCAAATTTGAACTACATGCACATGCTCCAGTGCATATAGATTGGTTGAAAAAACAAATATGTGTCCCTGGGTGCATGCTTAGGTCCCATGCAAGAAATGGGAATGAATTTCAAACACCAGGGCACCGTTGATTGCCGGCAAAACATTGAGATGCCTGGTTTTCAAATTCTAGTAAATCCAAAACTCGTCTGAAATTCATGAAACTTGGCATGCTATCATGGAGCGGCATCAACATGCTGTGGTACAAATTTTGTCCCATTTGGGGCAAGTTTGGGTATATGATTCTCACAAACCGGAGGTTCTCACAACAAGCATGATGGTTTTCGGTAGGGAACGTCCCACCTTTGGGGACGAAACGATATCCATTGCCTCTTATTGCTATCAACTTTTTCTCGTGTCAACATAGAACAACAGGAGTGTTTTGTGAATTTTTGTGATTTTTCGGAGTTCGTTTGGACATTTTTATGCATTAATTGAGTTTTCGATGCATTTATGTGCATAATCAAATTTGAACTACATGCACATGCTCCAGTGCATATAAATTGGATGAAAAATCAAATATGTGTCCTTGGGTGCATGCTTAGGTCCCATGCAAGAAATGGGAATGAATTTCAAACACCAGGGCACCGTTGATTGCCGGCAAAACATTGAGATGCCTGGTTTTTAAATTCTAGTAAAACCAAAACTCGTCTGAAATTCATGAAACTTGGCATGCTATCACGGAGCGGCATCAACATGCCGTGGTACAAATTTTGTCCCATTTGGGGCAAGTTTGGGTATATGATTCTCATAAACCGGAGCTTCTCACAACAAGCATGATGGTTTTCGGTAGGGAACATCCCACCTTTGGGGACGAAACGATATCCATTGCCTCTTATTGCTTTCAACTTTTTCCCATGTCAACATAGAACAAGAGGAGTGCTTTGTGAATTTTTATGATTTTTCGGACTTCGTTTGGACATTTTTTAGCATTAACTGAGTTTCAATGCATTTATGTGCATAATTCAAATTTGAACTACATGCACATGCCCCAGTGCATATAAATCGGATGAAAAATCAAATCTGTGTCCTTGGGTGCATGCTTAGGTCCCATGCAAGAAATCGGAATGAATTTCAAACACCAGGGCACCGTTGATTGCCGGCAAAACATTGAGATGCCTGGTTTTCAAATTCTAGTAAATCCAAAACTTGTCTGAAATTCATGAAACTTGGCATGATATCATGGAGCGGCATCAACATGCTGTGGTACAAATTTTGTCCCATTTGGGGCAACTTTGGGTATATGATTCTCACAAACCGGAGGTTCTCACAACAAGCATGATGGTTTTCGGTAGGGAACGTCCCACCTTTGGGGAAGAAACGATATCCATTGCCTCTTATTGCTATCAACTTTTTCTCGTGTTAACATAGAACAACAGGAGTGTTTTGTGATTTTTTGTGATTTTTTGAAGTTCGTTTGGACATTTTTATGCATTAACTGAGTTTTCGATGCATTTATGTGCATAATTCAAATTTGAACTACCTGCACATGCCCCAGTGCATATAAATTGGATGAAAAATCAAATATGTGTCCTTGGGTGCATGCTTAGGTCCCATGCAAGAAATGGGAATGAATTTCAAACACCAGGGCACCGTTGATTGCCGGCAAAACATTGAGATGCCTGGTTTTCAAATTCTAGTAAATCCAAAACTCGTCTGAAATTCATGAAACTTGGCATGCTATCATGGAGCGGCATCAACATGCCGTGGTACAAATTTTGTCCCATTTGGTGCAAGTTTGGGTATATGATTCTCACAAACCGGAGCTTCTCACAACAAGCATGATGGTTTTCGGTAGGGAACGTCACACCTTTGGGGACGAAACGATATCCATTGCCTCTTATTGCTTTCAACTTTTTCTCATGTCAACATAGAACAACAGGAGTGTTTTGTGATTTTTATGATTTTTCGGAGTTCGTTTGGACATTTTTATGCATTAACTGAGTTTTCAATGCATTTATGTGCATAATTCAAATTTGAACTACATGCACATGCTCCAGTGCATATAAATTGGATGAAAAATCAAATCTGTGTCCTTGGGTGCATGCTTAGGTCCCATGCAAGAAATGGGAATGAATTTCAAACACCAGGGCAGCGTTGATTGCCGGCAAAACATTGAGATGCCTGGTTTTTAAATTCTAGTAAATCCAAAACTCGTCTGAAATTCATGAAACTTGGCATGCTATCACGGAGCGGCATCAACATGCCGTGGTACAAATTTTGTCCCATTTGGGGCAAGTTTGGGTATATGATTCTCACAAACCGGAGCTTCTCACAACAAGCATGATGGTTTTCGTTAGGGAACGTCCCACCTTTGGGGACGAAGCGATATCCATTGCCTCTTATTGCTTTCAACTTTTTCCCATGTCAACATAGAACAAGAGGAGTGCTTTGTGAATTTTTATGATTTTTCGGACTTCGTTTGGACATTTTTTAGCATTAACTGAGTTTCAATGCATTTATGTGCATAATTCAAATTTGAACTACATGCACATGCCCCAGTGCATATAAATCGGATGAAAAATCAAATCTGTGTCCTTGGGTGCATGCTTAGGTCCCATGCAAGAAATGGGAATGAATTTCAAACACCAGTGCACCGTTGATTGCCGGCAAAACATTGAGATGCCTGGTTTTCAAATTCTAGTAAATCCAAAACTTGTCTGAAATTCATGAAACTTGGCATGCTATCATGGAGCGGCATCAACATGCTGTCGTACAAAATTTGTCCCATTTGGGGCAAGTTTGGGTATATGATTCTCACAAACCGGAGGTTCTCACAACAAGCATGATGGTTTTCGGTAGGGAACGTCCCACCTTTGGGGACGAAACGATATCCATTGCCTCTTATTGCTATCAACTTTTTCTCGTGTCAACATAGAACAACAGGAGTGATTTGTGATTTTTTGTGATTTTTCGAAGTTCGTTTGGACATTTTTATGCATTAACTGAGTTTTCGATGCATTTATGTGCATAATTCAAATTTGAACTACATGCACATGCGCCAGTGCATATAAATTGGATGAAAAATCAAATATGTGTCCTTGGGTGCATGCTTAGGTCCCATGCAAGAAATGGGAATGAATTTCAAACACCAGGGCACCGTTGATTGCCGGCAAAACATTGAGATGCCTGGTTTTCAAATTCTAGTAAATCCAAAACTCGTCTGAAATTCATGAAACTTGGCATGCTATCATGGAACGGCATCAACATGCTGTGGTACAAATTTTGTCCCATTTGGGGCAAGTTTGGGTATATGATTCTCACAAACCGGAGCTTCTCACAACAAGCATGATGGTTTTCGGTAGGGAAGGTCCCACCTTTGGGGACGAAACGATATCCATTGCCTCTTATTGCTTTCAACTTTTTCTCATGTCAACATAGAACAACAGGAGTGTTTTGTGAATTTTTATGATTTTTCGGAGTTCGTTTGAACATTTTTATGCATTAACTGAGTTTTCAATGCATTTATGTGTGCATAATTCAAATTTGAACTACATGCACATGCTCAAGTGCATATAAATTGGATGAAAAATCAAATTTGTGTCCTTGGGTGCATGCTTAGGTCCCATGCAAGAAATGGGAATGAATTTCAAACACCAGGGCACCGTTGATTGCCAGCATAACATTGAGATGACTGGTTTTTAAATTCTAGTAAATCCAAAACTCGTCTGAAATTCATGAAACTTGGCATGCTATCACGGAGCGGCATCAACATGCCGTGGTACAAATTTTGTCCCATTTGGGGCAAGTTTGGGTATATGATTCTCACAAACCGGAGCTTCTCACAACAAGCATGATGGTTTTCGGTAGGGAACGTCCCACCTTTGGGGACGAAACGATATCCATTGCCTCTTATTGCTTTCAACTTTTTCCCATGTCAACATAGAACAAGAGGAGTGCTTTGTGAATTTTTATGATTTTTCGGACTTCGTTTGGACATTTTTTAGCATTAACTGAGTTTCAATGCATTTATGTGCATAATTCAAATTTGAACTACATGCACATGCCCCAGTGCATATAAATCGGATGAAAAATCAAATCTGTGTCCTTGGGTGCATGCTTAGGTCCCATGCAAGAAATGGGAATGAATTTCAAACACCAGGGCACCGTTGATTGCCGGCAAAACATTGAGATGCCTGGTTTTCAAATTCTAGTAAATCCAAAACTTGTCTGAAATTCATGAAACTTGGCATGCTATCATGGAGCGGCATCAACATGCTGTGGTACAAATTTTGTCCCATTTGGGGCAAGTTTGGGTATATAATTCTCACGAACCGGAGGTTCTCACAACAAGCATGATGGTTTTCGGTAGGGAACGTCCCACCTTTGGGGACGAAACGATATCCATTGCCTCTTATTGCTATCAACTTTTTCTCGTGTCAACATAGAACAACAGGAGTGTTTTGTGATTTTTTCTGATTTTTCGGAGTTCGTTTGGACATTTTTATGCATTAACTGAGTTTTCGATGCATATATGTGCATAATTCAAATTTGAACTACATGCACATGCTCCAGTGCATATAAATTGGATGAAAAATCAAATATGTGTCCTTGGGTGCATGCTTAGGTCCCATGCAAGAAATGGGAATGAATTTCAAACACCAGGGCACCGTTGATTGCCGGCAAAACATTGAGATGCCTGGTTTTCAAATTCTAGTAAATCCAAAACTCGTCTGAAATTCATGAAACTTGGCATGCTATCATGGAGCGGCATCAACATGCTGTGGTACAAATTTTGTCCCATTTGGGGCAAGTTTGGGTATATGATTCTCACAAACCGGAGCTTCTCACAACAAGCATGATGGTTTTCGGTAGGGAACGTCCCACCTTTGGGGACGAAACGATATCCATTGCCTCTTATTGCTTTCAACTTTTTCTCATGTCAATATAGAACAACAGGAGTGTTTTGTGAATTTTTATGATTTTTTGGAGTTCGTTTGGACATTTTTATGCATTAACTGAGTTTTCAATGCATTTATGTGCATAATTCAAATTTGAACTACATGCACATGCTCCAGTGCATATAAATTGGATGAAAAATCAAATTTGTGTCCTTGGGTGCATGCTTAGGTCCCATGCAAGAAATGGGAATGAATTTCAAACACCAGGTCACCGTTGATTGCCGGCAAAACATTGAGATGCCTGGTTTTTAAATTCTAGTAAATCCAAAACTCGTCTGAAATTCATGAAACTTGGCATGCTATCACGGAGCGGCATCAACATGCCGTGGTACAAATTTTGTCCCATTTGGGGCAAGTTTGGGTATATGATTCTCACAAACCGGAGCTTCTCACAACAAGCATGATGGTTTTCGGTAGGGAACGTCCCACCTTTGGGGACGAAACGATATCCATTGCCTCTTATTGCTTTCAACTTTTTCCCATGTCAACATAGAACAAGAGGAGTGCTTTGTGAATTTTTATGATTTTTCGGACTTCGTTTGGACATTTTTTAGCATTAACTGAGTTTGAATGCATTTATGTGCATAATTCAAATTTGAACTACACGCACATGCCCCAGTGCATATAAATCGGATGAAAAATCAAATCTGTGTCCTTGGGTGCATGCTTAGGTCCCATGCAAGAAATGGGAATGAATTTCAAACACCAGGGCACCGTTGATTGCCGGCAAAACATTGAGATGCCTGGTTTTCAAATTCTAGTAAATCCAAAACTTGTCTGAAATTCATGAAACTTCGCATGCTATCATGGAGCGGCATCAACATGCCGTGGTACAAATTTTGTCCCATTTGGGGCAAGTTTGGGTATATGATTCTCACAAACCGGAGCTTCTCACAACAAGCATGATGGTTTTCGGTAGGGAACGTCCCACCTTTGGGGACGAAATGATATCCATTGCCTCTTATTGCTATCAACTTTTTCTCGTGTTAACGTAGAACAACAGGAGTGTTTTGTGAATTTTTGTGACTTTTCGGAGTTCGTTTGGACATTTTTATGCATTAACTGAGTTTTCGATGCATTTATGTGCATAATTCAAATTTGACCTACATGCACATGCTCCAGTGCATATAAATTGGATGAAAAATCAAATATGTGTCCTTGGGTGCGTGCTTAGGTCCCATGCAAGAAATGGGAATGAATTTCAAACACCAGGGCACCGTTGATTGCCGGCAAAACATTGAGATGCCTGGTTTTCTAATTCTAGTAAATCCAAAACTCGTCTGAAATTCATGAAACTTGGCATGCTATCATGGAGCGGCATCAACATGCCGTGGTACAAATTTTGTCCCATTTGGGGCAGGTTTGGGTATATGATTCTCACAAACCGGAGCTTCTCACCACAAGCATGATGGTTTTCGGTAGGGAACGTCCCACCTTTGGGGACGAAACGATATCCATTGCCTCTTATTGCTTTCAACTTTTTCTCATGTCAACATAGAACAACAGGAGTGTTTTGTGAATTTTGAAGATTTTTCGAGGTTCGTTTGGGCATTTTTATGCATTAACTGAGTTTCAATGCATTTATGTGCATAATTCAAATTTGAACTACATGCACATGCTCCAGTGCATATAAATTGGACGAAAAATCAAATCTATGTCCTTGGGTGCATGCTTAGGTCCCATGCAAGAAATGGGAATGAAATTCAAACACCAGGGCACCGTTGATTGCCGGCAAAACATTGAGATGCCTGGTTTTTAAATTCTTGTAAATCCAAAACTCGTATGAAATTCATGAAACTTGGCATGCTATCACGGAGCGGCATCAACATGCCGTGGTACAAATTTTGTCCCATTTGGGGCAAGTTTGGGTATATGATTCTCACAAACCGGAGCTTCTCACAACAAGCATAATGGTTTTCGGTAGGGAACGTCCCACCTTTGGGGACGAAACGATATCCATTGCCTCTTATTGATTTCAATTTTTTTCTTGTGTCAACATAGAACAATAGGAGTGTTGTGTGAATTTTTGTGATTTTTCGGGTTTCGTTTGGACACTTTTAGGCATTAACTGAGTTTTTAATGCATTTATGTGCATAATTTAAAATTTAACTACATGCACATGCTCCAGTGCATATAAATTGGATGAAAAATCAAATCTGTGTCCTTGGGTGCATGCTTAGGTCCCATGCAAGAAATGGGAATGAATTTCAAACACCAGGGCACCGTTGATTGCCGGCAAAACATTGAGATGCCCGGTTTTTAAATTCTAGTGAATCAAAAACTCATCTGAAATTCATGAAACTTGGCATGCTATCATGGAGCGGCATCAACATGCTGTGGTACAAATTTTGTCCCATTTGGAGCAGGTTTGGGTATATGATTCTCACAACAAGCATGATGGTTTTCGGGAAGGAACGTCCCTCCTATGGGCACGAAACGATATCCATTGCCTCTTATTGCTTTCAATTTTTTTGCTCGTGTCAAGATAGAACAATAGGAGTGTTGTGTGAATTTTTGTGATTTTTCGGGGTTCGTTTGGACACTTTTATGCATTAAGTGAGTTTTCAATGCATTTATGTGCATAATTCAAATTTGAACTACATGCACATGCTCAAGTGCATATAGATTGGTTGAAAAAACAAATCTGTGTCCCTGGGTGCATGCTTAGGTCCCTTGCAAGAAATGGGAATGAATTTCAAACACCAGGGCACCGTTGATTGCCGGCAAAACATTGAGATGCCTGGTTTTTAAATTCTAGTAAATCCAAAACTCGTCTAAAATTCATGAAACTTGGCATGTTATCATGGAGCGGCATCAACATGCCGTGGTACAAATTTTGTCCCATTTGGGGCAAGTTTGGGTATATGATTCTCACAAACCGGAGCTTCTCACAACAAGCATGATGGTTTTTGGTAGGGAACGTCCCACCTTTGGGGACGAAACGATATCCATTGCCTCTTATTGCTATCAACTTTTTCTCGTGTCAAAATAGAACAACAGGAGTGTTTTGTGAATTTTTTTGATTTTTCGGAGTTCGTTTGGACATTTTTATGCATTAGCTGAGTTTTCGATGCATTTATGTGCATAATTCAAATTTGAACTACATGCACATGCTCTAGTGCATATAAATTGGATGAAAATCAAATATGTGTCCTTGGGTGCATGCTTAGGTCCGATGGAAGAAATGGGAATGAATTTCAAACACCAGGGCACCGTTGATTGCCGGCAAAACATTGAGATGCCTGGTTTTCAAATTCTAGTAAATCCAAAACTCGTCTAAAATTCATGAAACTTGGCATGCTATCATGGAGCGGCATTAACATGCCGTGGTACAAATTTTGTCCCATTTGGGGCAAGTTTGGGTATATGATTCTCACAAACCAGAGCTTCTCACTACAAGCATGATGGTTTTCGGTAGGTAACGTCCCACCTTTGGGGACGAAACGATATCCATTGCCTCTTATTGCTTTCAACTTTTTTCATGTCAACATAGAACAACAGGAGTGTTTTGTGAATTTTTATGATTTTTCGGAGTTCGTTTGGATATTTTTATGCATTAACTGAGTTTTCAATGCATTTATGTGCATAATTCAAATTTGAACTTCATGCACATGCTCCAGTGCATATAAACTGGATGAAAAATCAAATATGTGTCCTTGGGTGCATGCTTAGGTCCCATGCAAGAAATGGGAATGAAATTCAAACACCAGGGCACCGTTAATTGCCGGCAAAACATTGAGATGCCTGGTTTTTAAATTCTAGTAAATCCAAAACTCGTCTAAAATTCATGAAACTTGGCATGCTATCACGGAGCGGCATCAACATGCCGTGGTACAAATTTTGTCCCATTTGGGGCAAGTTTGGGTATATGATTCTCACAAACCGGAGCTTCTCACAACAAGCATGATGGTTTTCGGTCGGGAACGTCCCACCTTTGGGGACGAAACGATATCCATTGCCTCTTATTGATTTCAATTTTTTTCTTGTGTCAACATAGAACAATAGGAGTGTTGTGTGAATTTTTGTGATTTTTCGGGGTTCGTCTGGACACTTTTAGGCATTAACTAAGTTCAAATGCATTTATGTTTATAATTTAAAATTTAACTACATGCACATGCTCCAGTGCATATAAATTGTATGAAAAATCAAATCTGTGTCCTTGGGTGCATGCTTAGCTCCCATGCAAGAAATGGGAATGAATTTCAAACACTAGGGCACCGTGGATTGCCGGCAAAACATTGGGATGCCTGGTTTTTAAATTCTAGTAAATCCAAAACTCGTCTGAAATTCATGAAACTTGGCATGCTATCACGGAGCGGCATCAACATGCCGTGGTACAAATTTTGTCCCATTTGGGGCAAGTTTGGGTATATGATTCTCACAAACCGGAGCTTCTCACAACAAGCATAATGGTTTTCGGTAGGGAACGTCCCACCTTTGGGGACGAAACGATATCCATTGCCTCTTATTGATTTCAATTTTTTTCTTGTGTCAACATAGAACAATAGGAGTGTTGTGTGAATTTTTGTGATTTTTCGGGGTTCGTCTGGACACTTTTAGGCATTAACTAAGTTCAAATGCATTTATGTTTATAATTTAAAATTTAACTACATGCACATGCTCCAGTGCATATAAATTGTATGAAAAATCAAATCTGTGTCCTTGGGTGCATGCTTAGCTCCCATGCAAGAAATGGGAATGAATTTCAAACACTAGGGCACCGTGGATTGCCGGCAAAACATTGGGATGCCTGGTTTTTAAATTCTAGTAAATCCAAAACTCGTCTGAAATTCATGAAACTTGGCATGCTATCACGGAGCGGCATCAACATGCCGTGGTACAAATTTTGTCCCATTTGGGGCAAGTTTGGGTATATGATTCTCACAAACCGGAGCTTCTCACAACAAGCATAATGGTTTTCGGTAGGGAACGTCCCACCTTTGGGGACGAAACGATATCCATTGCCTCTTATTGCTTTCAAGTTTTTCTCATGTCAACATAGAACAACAGGAGTGTTTTGTGAATTTTTATGATTTTTCGGAGTTCGTTTGGATATTTTTATGCATTAACTGAGTTTTCAATGCATTTATGTGCATAATTCAAATTTGAACTACATGCACATGCTCCAGTGCATATAAATTGGATGAAAAATCAAATCTGTGTCCTTGGGTGCATGCTTAGGTCCCATGCAAGAAATGGGAATGAATTTCAAACACCAGGGCACCGTTGATTGCCGGCAAAACATTGAGATGCCTGGTTTTTAAATTCTAGTAAATCCAAAACTCGTCTAAAATTCATGAAACTTGGCATGCTATCACGGAGCGGCATCAACATGCCGTGGTACAAATTTTGTCCCATTTGGGGCAAGTTTGGGTATATGATTCTCAGAAACCGGAGCTTCTCACAACAAGCATGATGGTTTTCGGTCGGGAACGTCCCACCTTTGGGGACGAAACGATATCCATTGCCACTTATTGCTTTCAATTTTTTTCTCGTGTCAACATAGAACAATAGGAGTGTTGTGTGAATTTTTGTGATTTTTCGGGGTTCGTTTGGACACTTTTATGCATTAATTGAGTTTTTAATGCATTTATGTGCATAATTGAAATTTGAACTACATGCACATGCTCGAGTGCATATAAATTGGATGAAAAATCAAATCGGTGTCCTTGGGTGCATGCTTAGGTCCCATGCAAGAAATGGGAATGAATTTCAAACACCAGGGCACCGTTGATTGCCGGCAAAATATTGAGATGCCCGGTTTTTAAATTCTAGTACATCAAAAACTCGTCTAAAATTCAAAAAACTTGGCATGCTATCATGGAGCGGCATCAACATGCTATGGTACAAATTTTGTCCCATTTGGGGCAGGTTTGGGTATATGATTCTCACAAACCGGAGCTTCTCACAACAAGCATAATGGTTTTCGGGAGGGAACGTCCCACCTTTGGGGACGAAACAATATCCATTGCCTCTTATTGCTTTCAATTTTTTTCTCATGTCAACATAGAACAACAGGAGTGTTTTGTGAATTTTTATGATTTTTCGGAGTTCGTTTGGACACTTTTATGCATTAAGTGAGTTTTCAATGCATTTATGTGCATAATTCAAATTTGAACTACATGCACATGCTCCAGTGCATATAGATTGGTTGAAAAAGCAAATTTGTGTCCCTGGGTGCATGCTTAGGTCCCATGCAAGAAATGGGAATGAATTTCAAACACAAGGGCACCGTTGAATGCCGGCAAAACATTGAGATGCCTGCTTTTTAAATTCTAGTAAATCCAAAACTCGTCTAAAATTCATGAAACTTGGCATGCTATCATGGAGCGGCATCAACATGCCGTGGTACAATTTTTGTCCCATTTGGGACAAGGTTGGGTATATGATTCTCACAAACCGGAGCTTCTCACAACAGGCATGATGGTTTTCGGTAGGGAACGTCCCACCTTTGGGGACGAAACAATATCCATTGCCTCTTATTGCTTTCAACTTTTTCTCGTGTCAACATAGAACAACAGGAGTGTTTTGTGAATTTTTGTGATTTTTCAGAGTTCATTTGGACATTTTTATGCATTAACTGAGTTTTCGATGCATTTATGTGCATAATTCAAATTTGAACTACATGCACATGCTCCAGTGCATATAAATTGGATGAAAAATCAAATCTGTGCCCTTGGGTGCATGCTGAGGTCCCATGCAAGAAATGGGAATGAATTTCAAACACCAGGGCACCGTTGATTGCCGGCAAAACATTGAGATGCCTGGTTTTCAAATTCTAGTAAATCCAAAACTCGTCTGAAATTCATGAAACTTGGCATGCTATCATGGAGCGGCATTAACATGCCGTGGTACAAATTTTGTCCCATTTGGGGCAAGTTTGGGTATATGATTCTCACAAACCAGAGCTTCTCACTACAAGCATGATGGTTTTCGGTAGGTAACGTCCCACCTTTGGGGACGAAACGATATCCATTGCCTCTTATTGCTTTCAACTTTTTTCATGTCAACATAGAACAACAGGAGTGTTTTGTGAATTTTTATGATTTTTCGGAGTTCGTTTGGATATTTTTATGCATTAACTGAGTTTTCAATGCATTTATGTGCATAATTCAAATTTGAACTTCATGCACATGCTCCAGTGCATATAAACTGGATGAAAAATCAAATATGTGTCCTTGGGTGCATGCTTAGGTCCCATGCAAGAAATGGGAATGAAATTCAAACACCAGGGCACCGTTAATTGCCGGCAAAACATTGAGATGCCTGGTTTTTAAATTCTAGTAAATCCAAAACTCGTCTAAAATTCATGAAACTTGGCATGCTATCACGGAGCGGCATCAACATGCCGTGGTACAAATTTTGTCCCATTTGGGGCAAGTTTGGGTATATGATTCTCACAAACCGGAGCTTCTCACAACAAGCATGATGGTTTTCGGTCGGGAACGTCCCACCTTTGGGGACGAAACGATATCCATTGCCTCTTATTGATTTCAATTTTTTTCTTGTGTCAACATAGAACAATAGGAGTGTTGTGTGAATTTTTGTGATTTTTCGGGGTTCGTCTGGACACTTTTAGGCATTAACTAAGTTCAAATGCATTTATGTTTATAATTTAAAATTTAACTACATGCACATGCTCCAGTGCATATAAATTGTATGAAAAATCAAATCTGTGTCCTTGGGTGCATGCTTAGCTCCCATGCAAGAAATGGGAATGAATTTCAAACACTAGGGCAGCGTGGATTGCCGGCAAAACATTGGGATGCCTGGTTTTTAAATTCTAGTAAATCCAAAACTCGTCTGAAATTCATGAAACTTGGCATGCTATCACGGAGCGGCATCAACATGCCGTGGTACAAATTTTGTCCCATTTGGGGCAAGTTTGGGTATATGATTCTCACAAACCGGAGCTTCTCACAACAAGCATAATGGTTTTCGGTAGGGAACGTCCCACCTTTGGGGACGAAACGATATCCATTGCCTCTTATTGATTTCAATTTTTTTCTTGTGTCAACATAGAACAATAGGAGTGTTGTGTGAATTTTTGTGATTTTTCGGGGTTCGTCTGGACACTTTTAGGCATTAACTAAGTTCAAATGCATTTATGTTTATAATTTAAAATTTAACTACATGCACATGCTCCAGTGCATATAAATTGTATGAAAAATCAAATCTGTGTCCTTGGGTGCATGCTTAGCTCCCATGCAAGAAATGGGAATGAATTTCAAACACTAGGGCACCGTGGATTGCCGGCAAAACATTGGGATGCCTGGTTTTTAAATTCTAGTAAATCCAAAACTCGTCTGAAATTCATGAAACTTGGCATGCTATCACGGAGCGGCATCAACATGCCGTGGTACAAATTTTGTCCCATTTGGGGCAAGTTTGGGTATATGATTCTCACAAACCGGAGCTTCTCACAACAAGCATAATGGTTTTCGGTAGGGAACGTCCCACCTTTGGGGACGAAACGATATCCATTGCCTCTTATTGCTTTCAAGTTTTTCTCATGTCAACATAGAACAACAGGAGTGTTTTGTGAATTTTTATGATTTTTCGGAGTTCGTTTGGATATTTTTATGCATTAACTGAGTTTTCAATGCATTTATGTGCATAATTCAAATTTGAACTACATGCACATGCTCCAGTGCATATAAATTGGATGAAAAATCAAATCTGTGTCCTTGGGTGCATGCTTAGGTCCCATGCAAGAAATGGGAATGAATTTCAAACACCAGGGCACCGTTGATTGCCGGCAAAACATTGAGATGCCTGGTTTTTAAATTCTAGTAAATCCAAAACTCGTCTAAAATTCATGAAACTTGGCATGCTATCACGGAGCGGCATCAACATGCCGTGGTACAAATTTTGTCCCATTTGGGGCAAGTTTGGGTATATGATTCTCAGAAACCGGAGCTTCTCACAACAAGCATGATGGTTTTCGGTCGGGAACGTCCCACCTTTGGGGACGAAACGATATCCATTGCCACTTATTGCTTTCAATTTTTTTCTCGTGTCAACATAGAACAATAGGAGTGTTGTGTGAATTTTTGTGATTTTTCGGGGTTCGTTTGGACACTTTTATGCATTAATTGAGTTTTTAATGCATTTATGTGCATAATTGAAATTTGAACTACATGCACATGCTCGAGTGCATATAAATTGGATGAAAAATCAAATCGGTGTCCTTGGGTGCATGCTTAGGTCCCATGCAAGAAATGGGAATGAATTTCAAACACCAGGGCACCGTTGATTGCCGGCAAAATATTGAGATGCCCGGTTTTTAAATTCTAGTACATCAAAAACTCGTCTAAAATTCAAAAAACTTGGCATGCTATCATGGAGCGGCATCAACATGCTATGGTACAAATTTTGTCCCATTTGGGGCAGGTTTGGGTATATGATTCTCACAAACCGGAGCTTCTCACAACAAGCATAATGGTTTTCGGGAGGGAACGTCCCACCTTTGGGGACGAAACAATATCCATTGCCTCTTATTGCTTTCAATTTTTTTCTCATGTCAACATAGAACAACAGGAGTGTTTTGTGAATTTTTATGATTTTTCGGAGTTCGTTTGGACACTTTTATGCATTAAGTGAGTTTTCAATGCATTTATGTGCATAATTCAAATTTGAACTACATGCACATGCTCCAGTGCATATAGATTGGTTGAAAAAGCAAATTTGTGTCCCTGGGTGCATGCTTAGGTCCCATGCAAGAAATGGGAATGAATTTCAAACACAAGGGCACCGTTGATTGCCGGCAAAACATTGAGATGCCTGCTTTTTAAATTCTAGTAAATCCAAAACTCGTCTAAAATTCATGAAACTTGGCATGCTATCATGGAGCGGCATCAACATGCCGTGGTACAATTTTTGTCCCATTTGGGACAAGGTTGGGTATATGATTCTCACAAACCGGAGCTTCTCACAACAGGCATGATGGTTTTCGGTAGGGAACGTCCCACCTTTGGGGACGAAACAATATCCATTGCCTCTTATTGCTTTCAACTTTTTCTCGTGTCAACATAGAACAACAGGAGTGTTTTGTGAATTTTTGTGATTTTTCAGAGTTCATTTGGACATTTTTATGCATTAACTGAGTTTTCGATGCATTTATGTGCATAATTCAAATTTGAACTACATGCACATGCTCCAGTGCATATAAATTGGATGAAAAATCAAATCTGTGCCCTTGGGTGCATGCTGAGGTCCCATGCAAGAAATGGGAATGAATTTCAAACACCAGGGCACCGTTGATTGCCGGCAAAACATTGAGATGCCTGGTTTTCAAGTTCTAGTAAATCCAAAACTCGTCTGAAATTCATGAAACTTGGCATGCTATCATGGAGCGGCATCAACATGCCGTGGTACAAATTTTGTCCCATTTGGGGCAAGTTTGGGTATATGATTCTCACAAACAGGAGCTTCTCACAACAAGCATGATGGTTTTCGCTCGGGAACGTCCCACCTTTGGGGACGAAACGATATCCATTGCCACTTATTGATTTCAATTTTTTCTTGTGTCAACATAGAACAATAGGAGTGTTGTGTGAATTTTTGTGATTTTTCGGGGTTCGTTTTGACACTTTTAGGCATTAACTGAGTTTGAATGCATTTATGTGCATAATTTAAAATTTAACTACATGCACATGCTCCAGTGCATATAAATTGGTTGAAAAATCAAATCTGTGTCCTTGGGTCCATGCTTAGGTCCCATGCAAGAAATGGGAATGAATTTCAAACACCAGGGCACCGTTGATTGCCGGCAAAACATTGAGATGCCCGGTTTTTAAATTCTAGTGAATCAAAAACTCGTCTGAATATCATGAAACTTGGCATGCTATCATGGAGCGGCATCAACATGCTGTGGTACAAATTTTTTCCCATTTGGGGCTGGTTTGGGTATATGATTCTCACAAACCGGAGCTTCTCACAACAAGCATGATGGTTTTCGGGAGGGAACGTCCCACCTATGGGCACGAAATGATATCCATTGCCTCTTATTGCTTACGATTTTTTTTCTCGCGTCAAGATAGAACAATAGGAGTGTTGTGTGAATTTTTGTGATTTTTCGGGGTTCGTTTGGACACTTTTATGCATTAAGTGAGTTTTCAATGCATTTATGTGCATAATTCAAATTTGAACTACATGCACATGCTCCAGTGCATATAGATTGGTTGAAAAAAGAAATCTGTGTCCCTGGGTGCATGCTTAGGTCCCATGCAAGAAATGGGAATGAATTTCAAACACCAGGGCACCGTTAATTCCCGGCAAAACATTGAGATGCCTGGTTTTTAAATTCTAGTAAAATCCAAAACTCGTCTAAAATTCATGAAACTTGGCATGCTATCATGGAGCGGCATCAACATGCCGTGGTACAAATTTTGTCCCATTTGGGGCAAGTTTGGGTATATGATTCTCACAAACCGGAGCTTCTCACAACAAGCATGATGGTTTTCGGTAGGGAACGTCCCACCTTTGGGGACGAAACGATATCCATTGCCTCTTAATTCTATCAACTTTTTCTCGTGTCAACATAGAACAACAGGAGTGTTTTGTGAATTTTTGTGATTTTTCGGAGTTCGTTTGGACATTTTTATGCATTAACTGAGTTTTCTATGCATTTATGTGCATAATTCAAATTTGAACTACATGCACATGCTCTAGTGCATATAAATTGGATGAAAAATCAAATATGTGTCCTTGGGTGCATGCTTAGGTCCCCTGGAAGAAATGGGAATGAATTTCAAACACGAGGGCACAGTTGATTGCCGGCAAAACATTGAGATGCCTGGTTTTCAAATTCTAGTAAATCCAAAACTCGTCTGAAATTCTTGAAACTTGGCATGCTATCATGGAGCGGCATTAACATGCCGTGGTACAAATTTTGTCCCATTTGGGGCAAGTTTTGGTATATGATTCTCACAAACCAGAGCTTCTCACTACAAGCATGATGGTTTTCGGTAGGGAACGTCCCACCTTTGGTGACGAAACGATATCCATTGCCTCTTATTGCTTTCAACTTTTTCTCATGTCAACATAGAACAACAGGAGTGTTTTGTGAATTTTTATGATTTTTCGGAGTTCGTTTGGATATTTTTATGCATTAACTGAGTTTTCAATGCTTTTATGTGCATAATTCAAATTTGAACTACATGCACATGCTCCAGTGCATATAAATTGGATGAAAAATCAAATCTGTGTCCTTAGGTGCATGCTTAGGTCCCATGCAAGAAATGGGAATGAATTTCAAACACCAGGGCACCGTTGATTGCCGGCAAAACATTGAGATGCCTGGTTTTTAAATTCTAGTAAATCCAAAACTCGTCTGAAATTCATGAAACTTGGCATGCTATCACGGAGCGGCATCAACATGCCGTGGTACAAATTTTGTCCCATTTGGGGCAAGTTTGGGTATACGATTCTCACAAACCGGAGCTTCTCACAACAAGCATGATGGTTTTCGGTCGGGAACGTCCCACCTTTGGGGATGAAACGATATCCATTGCCTCTTATTGCTTTCAATTTTTTTCTCGTGTCAACATAGAACAATAGGAGTGTTGTGTGAATTTTTGTGATTTTTCGGGGTTCGTTTGGACAATTTTATGCATTAACTGAGTTTTTAATGCATTTATGTGCATAATTTAAATTTGAACTACATGCACATGCTCCAGTGCATATAAATTGGATGAAAAATCAAATCGGTGTCCTTGGGTGCATGCTTAGGTCCCATGCAAGAAATGGGAATGAATTTCAAACACCAGGGCACCGTTGATTGCCGGCAAAACATTGAGATGCCCAGTTTTTAAATTCTAGTAAATCAAAAACTCGTCTGAAATTCAAAAAACTTGGCATGCTATCATGGAGCGGCATCAACATGCTATGGTACAAATTTTGTCCCATTTGGGGCAGGTTTGGGTATATGATTCTCACAAACCGGAGCTTCTCACAAGCATGATGGTTTTCGGGAGGGAACGTCCCACCTTTGGGGACGAAACGATATCCATTGCCTCTTATTGCTTTCAATTTTTTTCTCTTGTCAACATAGAACAATAGGAGTGTTGTGTGAATTTTTGTGATTTTTCGGGGTTTGTTTGGACACTTTTATGCATTAAGTGAGTTTTCAATGCATTTATGTGCATAATTCAAATTTGAACTACATGCACATGCTCCAGTGCATATAGATTGGTTGAAAAAACAAATTTGTGACGCTGGGTGCATGCTTAGGTCCCATGCAAGAAATGGGAATGAATTTCAAACACAAGGGCACCGTTGATTGCCGGCAAAACATTGAGGTGCCTGCTTTTTAAATTCTAGTAAATCCAAAACTCATCTAAAATTCATGAAACTTGGCATGCTATCATGGAGCGGCATCAACATGCCGTGGTACAAATTTTGTCCCATTTGGGACAAGTTTGGGTATATGATTCTCACAAACGGGAGCTTCTCACAACAAGCATGATGGTTTTCGGTAGGGAACGTCCCACCTTTGGGGACGAAACGATATCCATTGCCTCTTATTGCTTTCAACTTTTTCTCGTATCAACATAGAACAACAGGACTGTTTTTTGAATTTTTGTGATTTTTCAGAGTTCATTTGGACATTTTCGTGCATTAACTGAGTTTTCGATGCATTTATGTGCATAATTCAAATTTGAACTACATGCACATGCTCCAGTGCATATAAATTGGATGAAAAATCAAATCAGTGCCATTGGGTGCATGCTTAGGTCCCATGCAAGAAATGGGAATGAATTTCAAACACCAGGGCACCGTTGATTGCCGGCAAAACATTGAGATGCCTGGTTTTCAAATTCTAGTAAATCCAAAACTCGTCTGAAATTCATGAAACTTGGCATGCTATCATGGAGCGGCATCAACATGCCGTGGTACAAATTTTGTCCCATTTGGGGCAAGTTTGGGTATATGATTCTCACAAACCGGAGCTTGTCACCACAAGCATGATGGTTTTCGGTAGGGAACGTCCCACCTTTGGGGACGAAACGATATCCACTGCCTCTTATTGCTTTCAACTTTTTCCCATGTCAACATAGAACAACAAGAGCGCTTTGTGAATTTTCATGATTTT
This sequence comes from Triticum aestivum, assembly GCF_018294505.1. NCBI lineage: Eukaryota > Viridiplantae > Streptophyta > Magnoliopsida > Poales > Poaceae > Triticum > Triticum aestivum. Next base: position 317,083,239 of record NC_057814.1, on the reverse strand, counting down.
CCGGAGTTCGGTTAGACATTTTTATGCATTAACTGAGTTTTCAATGCATTTAGGTGCATAATTAAAATTTGAACTACATGCACATGCTCCAGTGCATATAAATTGGATGAAAAATCAAATCTGTGTCCTTGGGTGCATGCTCAGGTCCCATACAAGAAATGTGAATGAATTACAAACACTAGGGCACCGTTGATTGCCGGCAAAACATTGAGATGCCTGGTTTTTAAATTCTAGTAAATCCAAAAGTCGTCTGAAATTCATGAAACTTGGCATGCTATCATGGAGCGGCATCAACATGTCGTGGTACAAATTTTGTCCCATTTGGGGCAAGTTTGGGTATATCATTCTCACAAACCAGAGCTTCTCACAACAAGAATGATGGTTTTCGGTCGGGAACGTCCCACCTTTGGGGACGAAACGATATCCATTGCCTCTTATTGCTTTCAGTTTTTTTCTCGTATCAACATAGAACAAGAGGAGTGTTGTGTGAATTTTTGTGATTTTTCAGGGTTCGTTTGGACACTTTTATGCATTAACTGAGTTTTTGATGCATTTATGTGCATAATGCAAATTTGAACTACATGCACATGCTCCAGTGCATATAAATTGGATGAAAAATTAAATCTGTGTCCTTCGGTGCAAGCTTAGGTCCCATGCAAGAAATGGGAATGAATTTAAAACACCAGGGCACCGTTGACTGCCGGCAAAACGTTGAGATGCCCAGTTTTTAAATTCTAGTAAATCAAAAACTCGTCTGAAATTCATGAAACTTGGCATGCTATCATGGAGCGGCATCAACATGCTATGGTACAAATTTTGTCCCATTAGGGGCAGGTTTGGGTATATTATTCTCACAAACCGGAGCTCCTCACAACAAGCATGATGGTTTTCGGGAGGGAACGTCCCACCTTTGGGGACGAAACGATATCCATTGCCTGTTATTGCTTTCAACTTTTTCTCGTGTCAACATAGAACAACAAGAGTGTTTTGTGAATTTTTGTGATTTTTCGGAGTTCGTTTGGACTTTTTTATGCATTAACTGAGTTTTTGATGCATTTATGTGCATAATTCAAATTTGAACTACATGCACATGCTCCAGTGCATATAAATTGGATGAAAAATCAAATCTGTGTCCTTCCGTGCATGCTTAGGTCCCATGCAAGAAATGGGAATGAATTTCAAACACCAGGGCACCGTTGATTGCCGGCAAAACGTTGAGATGCCCTGTTTTTAAATTCTAGTAAATCAAAAACTCATCTGAAATTCATGAAACTTGGCATGCTATCATGGAGCGGCATCAACATGCTATGGTACAAATTTTGTCCCAGTTGGGGCAGGTTTGGGTATATGATTCTCACAAACCGGAGCTTCTCACAACAAGCATGATGGTTTTCGGGAGGGAACGTCCCACCTTTGGGGACGAAACGATATCCATTGCCTCTTATTGCTTTCAACTTTTTCTCGTGTCAACATAGAACAACAGGAGTGTTTTGTAATTTTTGTGATTTTTCGGAGTTCGTTTGGACATTTTTATGCATTAACTGAGTTTTTGATGCATTTATGTGCATAATTCAAATTTGAACTACATGCACATGCTCCAGTGCATATAAATTGGATGAAAAATCAAATCTGTGTCCTTCGGTGCAAGCTTAGGTCCCATGCAAGAAATGGGAATGAATTTAAAACACCAGGGCAAAATTGATTGCCGGCAAAACGTTGAGATGCCCAGTTTTTTAATTCTAGTAAATCAAAAACTCGTCTGATATTCAGGAAACTTGGCATGCTATCATGGAGCGGCATCAACATGCTATGGTACAAATTTTGTCCCATTTGGGGCAGGTTTGTGTATATGATTCTCACAAACCGGAGCTTCTCACAACAAGCATGATGGTTTTCGGGAGGGAACGTCCCACGTTTGGGGACGAAACGATATCCATTGCCTCTTATTGCTTTCAACTTTTTCTCGTGTCAACATAGAACAACAGGAGTGTTTTGTGAATTTTTGTGATTTTTCGGAGTTCGTTTGGACATTTTTATGCATTAACTGAGTTTTTCATGTATTTATGTGCATAATTCAAATTTGAACTACATGCACATGCTCCAGTGCGTATAAATTGGATGAAAAATCAAATCTGTGTCCGTCGGTGCAAGCTTAGGTCCCATGCAAGAAATGGGAATGAATTTAAAACACCAGGGCACCGTTGATTTCCGGCAAAACGTTGAGATGCCTGGTTTTTAAATTCTAGTAAATCAAAAACTCGTCTGAAATTCAGGAAACTTGGCATGCTATCACGGAGCGGCATCAACATGCTATGGTACAAATTTTGTCCCATTTGGGGCAGGTTTGTGTATATGATTCTCACAAACTGGAGCTTCTCACAAAAAGCATGATGGTTTTCGGGAGGGAACGTCCCACCTTTGAGGACGAAACGATATCCATTGCCTGTTATTGCTTTCAACTTTTTCTCATGTCAACATAGAACAACATGAGTGTTTTGTGAATTTTTGTGATTTTTCGGAGTTCGTTTGGACTTTTTTATGCATTAACTGAGTTTTTGATGCATTTATGTGCATAATTCAAATTTGAACTACATGCACATGCTCCAATGCATATAAATTGGATGAAAAATCAAATCCGTGTCCTTCCGTGCATGCTTAGGTCCCATGCAAGAAATGGGAATGAATTTCAAACACCAGGGCATCGTTGATTGCCGACAAAACGTTGAGATGCCCTGTTTTTAAATTCTAGTAAATCAAAAACTCATATGAAATTCATGAAACTTGGCATGCTATCATGGAGCGGCATCAACATGCTATGGTACAAATTTTGTCCCATTAGGGGCAGGTTTGGGTATATGATTCTGACAAACCGGAGCTCCTCACAACAAGCATGATGGTTTTCGGGAGGGAACGTCCCACCTTTGGGGACGAAACGATATCCATTGCCTGTTATTGCTTTAAACTTTTTCTCGTGTCAACATAGAATAACAAGAGTGTTTTGTGAATTTTTCTGATTTTTCGGAGTTTGTTTGGACTTTTTTATGCATTAACTGAGATTTTGATGCATTTATGTGCATAATTCAAATTTGAACTACATGCACATGCTCCAGTGCATATAAATTGGATGAAAAATCAAATCTGTGTCCTTCCGTGCATGCTTAGGTCCCATGCAAGAAATGGGAATGAATTTCAAACACCAGGGCACCGTTGATTGCCGGCAAAACGTTGAGATGCCCTGTTTTTAAATTCTAGTAAATCAAAAACTCGTCTGAAATACATGAAACTTGGCATGCTATCATGGAGCGGCATCAACATGCTATGGTACAAATTTTGCCCATTTGGGGCAGGTTTGGGTATATGATTCTCACAAACCGGAGCTTCTCACAACAAGCATGATGGTTTTCGGGAGGGAACGTCCCACCTTTGGGGACGAAACGATATCCATTGCCTCTTATTGCTTTCAACTTTTTCTCGTGTCAACATAGAACAACAGGAGTGTTTTGTGAATTTTTGTGATTTTTCGGAGTTCGTTTGGACATTTTTATGCATTAACTGAGTTTTTGATGCATTTATGTGCATAATTCAAATTTGAACTACATGCACATGCTCCGGTGCATATAAATTGGATGAAAAATCAAATATGTGTCCTTCGGTGCAAGCTTAGGTCCCATGCAAGAAATGGGAATGAATTTAAAACCCCAGGGCACCGTTGATTGCCGGCAAAACGTTGAGATGCCCGGTTTTTAAATTCTAGTAAATCAAAAACTCGTCTGAAATTCAGGAAACTTGGCATGCTATCATGGAGCGGCATCAACATGCTATGGTACAAATTTTGTCCCATTTGGGGCAGGTTTGTGTATATGATTCTCACAAACCGGAGCTTCTCACAACAAGCATGATGGTTTTCGGGAGGGAACGTCCCACGTTTGGGGACGAAACGATATCCATTGCCTCTTATTGCTTTCAACTTTTTCTCGTGTCAACATAGAACAACATGAGTGTTTTGTGAATTTTTGTGATTTTTCGGAGTTCGTTTGGACATTTTTATGCATTAACTGAGTTTTTGATGTATTTATGTGCATAATTCAAATTTGAACTACATGCACATGCTCCAGTGCATATAAATTGGATGAAAAATCAAATTTGTGTTCTTCGGTGCAAGCTTAGGTCCCATGCAAGAAATGGGAATGAATTTAAAACACCAGGGCACCGTTGATTGCCGGCAAAACGTTGAGATGCCCGGTTTTTAAATTCTAGTAAATCAAAAACTCGTCTGAAATTCAGGAAACTTGGCATGCTATCATGGAGCGGCATCAACATGCTATGGTACAAATTTTGTCCCATTTGGGGCAGGTTTGTGTATATGATTCTCACCAACCGGAGCTTCTCACAACAAGCATGATGGTTTTCGGGAGGGAACGTCCCACGTTTGGGGACGAAACAATATCCATTGCCTCTTATTGCTTTCTACTTTTTCTCGTGTCAACATAGAACAACAGGAGTGTTTTGTGAATTTTTGTGATTTTTCGGAGTTCGTTTGGACATTTTTATGCATTAACTGAGTTTTTGATGCATTTATGTGCATTATTCAAATTTGAACTACATGCACATGCTCCAGTGCATATAAATTGGATGAAAAATCAAATATGTGTCCTTGGGTGCAAGCTTAGGTCCCATGCAAGAAATGGGAATGAATTTAAAACACCAGGGCACCGTTGATTGCCGGCAAAACGTTGAGATGCCCCGTTTTTAAATTCTAGTAAATCAAAAACTCGTCTGAAATTCATGAAACTTGGCATGCTATCATGGAGCGGCATCAACATGCTATGGTACAAATTTTGTCCCATGAGGGGCAGGTTTGGGTATATGATTCTCACAAACCGGAGCTTCTCACAACAAGCATGATGGTTTTCGGGAGGGAACGTCCCACCTTTGAGGACGAAACGATATCCATTGCCTGTTATTGCTTTCAACTTTTTCTCGTGTCAACATAGAACAACAGGAGTGTTTTGTGAATTTTTGTGATTTTTCGGAGTTCGTTTTGACTTTTTTATGCATTAACTGAGTTTTCAATGCATTTATGTGCATAATTCAAATTTGAAGTACATGCACATGCTCAAGTGCATATAAATTGGATGAAAAATCAAATGTGTGTCCTTCGGTGCATGCTTAGGTCCCATGCAAGAAATGGGAATGAATTTCAAACACCAGGGCACCGTTGATTGCCGGCAAAACATTGAGATGCCCTATTTTTAAATTCTAGTAAATCAAAAACTCTTCTGAAATTCATGAAACCTGGCATGCTATCATGGAGCGACATCAGCATGCCGTGGTACAAATTTTGTCCCATTTGGGGCAAGTTTGGGTATATGATTCTCACAAACCGGAGCATCTCACAACAAGCATGATGGTTTTCGGTAGGGAACGTCCCACCTTTGGGGACGAAACGATGTCCATTGCCTCTTATTGCTTTCAAATTTTTCTCGTGTCAACATAGAACAACATGATTGTTTTGTGATTTTTTGTGATTTTTCGGAGTTCGTTTGGACATTTTTATGCATTAACTGAGTTTTCAATGCATTTATGTGCATAATTCAAATTTGAACTACATGCACATGCTCCAGTGCATATAAATTGGATGAAAAATCAAATCTGTTTCCTTGGGTGCATGCTTTGGTCCCATGCAAGAAATGGGAATGAATTTCAAACACCAGGGCACCGTTGATTGCCGGCGAAACATTGAGATGCCTGGTTTTTAAATTCTAGTAAATCCAAAACTCGTCTGAAATTCTTGAAACTTGGCATGCTATCACCGAGCGGCATCAACATGCCGTGGTACAAATTTTGTCCCATTTGGGGCAAGTTTGGGTATATGATTCTCACAAACCGGAGCTTCTCACAACAAGCATGATGGTTTTCGGTAGGGAACGTCCCACCTTTGGGGACGAAACGATATCCATTGCATCTTATTGTTTTCAATTTTTTTCTCGTGTCAACATCGAACAACATGATTGTTTTGTGAATTTTTGTGATTTTTCGGGGTTCGTTTGGACATTTTTATGCATTAATTGAGTTTTCAATGCATTTATGTGCATAATTCAAATTTGAACTACATGCACATGCTCAAGTGCATATAGATTGGTTGAAAAAACAAATCTGTGTCCCTGGGTGCATGCTTAGGTCCCATGCAAGGAATGGGAATGAATTTCAAACACAAGGGCACCGTTGATTGCCGGTAAAACATTGAGATGCCTGGTTTTCAAATTCTAGTAAATCAAAAACTCGTCTGAAATTCATGAAACTTGGCATGCTATCATGGAGCGGCATCAACATGCTATGGTACAAATTTTGTCCCATTTGGGGCAGGTTTGGGTATATGATTCTCACAAACCGGAGCTTCTCACAACAAGCATGATGGTTATCGGGAGGGAACGTCCCACCTTTGGGGACAAAACGATATCCATTGCCTCTTATTGCTTGCAACTTTTTCTCGTGTCAACATAGAACAGCAGGAGTGTTTTGTGAATTTTTGTGATTTTTCGGAGTTCGTTTGGACAGTTTTATGCATTAACTGAGTTATTGATGCATTTATCTGCATAATTCAAATTTGAACTACATGCACATGCTCCAGTGCATATAAATTGGATGAAAAATCAAATATGTGTCCTTCGGTGCATGCTTAGGTCCCATGCAAGAAATGGGATTGAATTTCGAACACCAGGGCACCGTTGATTGCCGGCAAAATGTTGAGATGCCCGGTTTAGAATTCTAGTAAATCAAAAACTCGTCTGAAATTCATGAAACTTGGCATGCTATCATGGAGCGGCATCAACATGCTATGGTACAAATTTTGTCCCATCTGGGGCAATTTTGGGTATATGATTCTCACCAACCGGAGCTTCTCACAACAAGCATGATGGTTTTCGGTAGGGAACGTCCCAACTTTGGGGACGAAACGATATCCATTGCCTCTTATTGCTTTCAACTTTTTCTCGTGTCAACATAGAACAACAAGAGCGTTTTGTGAATTTTTGTGATTTTTCGGAGTTCGTTTGGACATTTTTATGCATTAACTGAGTTTTCAATGCATTTATGTGCATAATTCAAATTTGAACTGCATGCACATGCTCCAATGCATATAAATTGGATGAAAAATCAAATCTGTGTCCTTCGGTGCATGCTTAGGTCCCATGCAGGAAATGGGAATGAATTTCAAACACCAGGGCACCGTTGATTGCCGGCAAAACATTGAGATGCCTGGTTTTCAAATTCTAGTAAATCGAAAACTCGTCTGAAATTCATGAAACCTGGCATGCTATCATGGAGCGGCATCAGCATGCCGTGGTACAAATTTTGTCCCATTTGGGGCAAGTTTGGGTATATGATTCTCACAAACCGGAGCATCTCACAACAAGCATGATGGTTTTCGGTAGGGAACGTCCCACCTTTGGGGACAAAACGATGTCCATTGCCTCTTATTGCTTTCAAATTTTTCTCGTGTCAACATAGAACAACATGATTGTTTTGTGAATTTTTGTGATTTTTCGGAGTTCGTTTGGGCATTTTTATGCATTAACTGAGTTTTCAATGCATTTATGTGCATAATTCAAATTTGAACTACATTCACATGCTCCAGTGCATATAAATTGGATGAAAAATCAAATCTGTGTCCTTGGGTGCATGCTTAGGTCCCATGCAAGAAATGGGAATGAATTTCACACACCAGGGCACCGTTGATTGCCGGCAAAACATTGAGATGCCTGGTTTTTAAATTCTAGTAAATCCAAAACTCGTCTGAAATTCTTGAAACTTGGCATGCTATCACCGAGCGGCATCAACATGTCGTGGTACAAATTTTGTCCCATTTGGGGCAAGTTTGGGTATATGATTCTCACAAACCGGAGTTTATCACAACAAGCATGATGGTTTTCGGTAGGGAATGTCCCACCTTTGGGGACGAAACGATATCCATTGCCTCTTATTGCTTTCAAATTTTTTCTCGTGTCAACATCAAACAACATGATTGTTTTGTGAATTTTTGTGATTTTTCGGGGTTTGTTTGGACATTTTTATGCATTAATTGAGTTTTCAATGCATTTATGTGCATAATTCAAATTTGAACTACATGCACATGCTCAAGTGCATATAGATTGGTTGAAAAAACAAATCTGTGTCCCTGGGTGCATGCTTAGGTCCCATGCAAGGAATGGGAATGAATTTCAAACACCAGGGCACCGTTGATTGCCGGCAAAACATTGAGATGCCTGGTTTTTAAATTCTAGTAAATCCAAACCTCGTCCGAAATTCATGAAACTTGGCATGCTATCATGGAGCGGCATCAACATGCCGTGGTACAAATTTTGTCCCATTTGGGGTAAGTTTGGGTATATGATTCTCGCAAACCAGAGCTTCTCACAACAAGCATGATGGTTTTCGGTAGGGGACGTCCCATCTTTGGGGACGAAACGATATCCATTGCCTCTTATTGCTTTCAACTTTTTCTCGTGTCAACTTAGAACAACAGGAGTGTTTTGTGAATTTTTGTGATTTTTCGGAGTTCGTTTGGACATTTTTATGCATTAACTGAGTTTTTGATGCATTTATGTGCATAATTCAAATTTGAATTTCATGCACATGCTCCAGTGCATATAAATTGGATGAAAAATCAAATATGTGTCCTTGGGTGCATGCTTAGGTCCCATGCAAGAAATGGGAATGAATTTCAAACTCCAGGGCACCGTTGATTGCCGGCAAAACATTGAGATGTCTGGTTTTTAAATTCTAGTAAATCCAAAACTCGTCTAAAATTCATGAAACTTGGCAAGCTATCATGGAGCGGCATCAACATGCCGTGGTACAAATTTTGTCCCATATGGGGCAAGTTTGGGTATATGATTCTCACAAACCGGAGCTTCTCACAGCAAGCATGATGGTTTTCGGTAGGGAACGTCCCACCTTTGGGGATGAAACGATATCCATTGCCTCTTATTGCTTTCAATTTTTTTTCTCGTGTCAACATAGAACAATAGGAGTGTTGTGTGAATTTTTGTGATTTTTCGGGGTTCGTTTGGACACTTTTATGCATTAAGTGAGTTTTCAATGCATTTATGTGCATAATTCAAATTTGAACTACATGCACATGCTCCAGTGCATATAGATTGGTTGAAAAAACAAATCTGTGTCCCTGGGTGCATGCTTAGGTCACATGCAAGAAATGGAATGAATTTCAAACACCAGGGCACCGTTGTTTGCCGGCAAAACATTGAGTACTTTATTTTTAAATTCTAGTAAATCCAAAAGTCGTCTAAAATTCATGAAACTTGGCATTCTATCATGGAATGGCACCCGGCATGCTGTGGTATTTTTCGTGTCCATTTTGAGAGACGACGCACTCGAATAATGACAGCCAACAAAGGCATTTTGACAAAATAGCTGCCACTTTAATATCTCAAACGTTTGTATAATTCAAACCATGTGTGTTCTGTTAACCATTCACGTGACGCCACGTGTCTTGGTTTTAATGGCTGTAGGAGGTGCCGTGCGGACAGCTGTTTGACCTTGATTGAACGGGAGGCATACCAGCGCCTTCCGGTGCGCAGGCTGACCGAGAGGCGTGCAAGCTGTCCTCGAATGCATAGGTTCACTGGGAAGCGTGCGAGCTGTATGCTGTGCAGGCTCACTGCGAAGTGAGCCCTTTGACTTCCATGGCCGCCCGCCTTGCTCGCATCCTCTCCATTAATGGCTCCCAAGACGCAGTTTAACTTGCTTTTTAAATAAAAAACACTCATCGCAAACGTTTTAGTTAGAACACTTGTATGCAAACCGACAGCTTCCCCAGGAAGCCAAGAGAAAATGTGCCGAGCAGGATTTCTATAGCTCTTGATCGCAAACGTTTTAGATAGACCACCCGCATGCAAAGTGAGAGCAGCGCAGGATTTGTGCATCCCTTCAACGCAAATGGTTGTTCTGGATGACACGGGTGCAACCACGTACAAACAATTTGGTAAGATTTGTCAATCCTTGTAACACTGCAATTTGTCAAAATATGCAGCTAAAAATCACTAGCAGTATCGAATTTTTGCAACTAAAATTCAGTAATTAAGCATAGATTTCATTCATAGATTAAGCAGTCGTTCTTAATTTATACAAACAGTTCAACTCGATAGCTGAACCGACCAAACTTTTCCCCAATTGTTGCCAACCACGTACTGAAATAGCTAGTTCAACTATATATACGAGCTAATTTTAAGTATGTTGTACAGTTCCACCACATCTATAGTCAGATGAACTGAACAAAATAGCCCCTAAATACTACTACTACTGCGGAGGGGCTTTGTACTACTTCCGACTGCCTCTCCTCTGCCGAGCGCGCTCAGTAAGAGACGGAGGAGGAGGAGCCTACCGACGAGCTGGGCAACCGGAATGTGGTGCCTGCTTGTTGCAGCTTCAGCGACGCTCACCTCGAACGCCCTCTGCCGCTCCAGATGACCCCTCTCGAAGCGGTGGTTCTCCTTGTAGATCTCCTGATTCCTCGCCTCTAAGGCGGCATGTGCCGCGGCCACGGCGGCGGTAAGGCTCTTTGCCTGCTGGATGAGGCGCTCCTCCTCCTCCCGCAGGAACTCGGTGTAGCGCGCAAGGTCGCTGGCGCACCTGCGGGCATCCACCTTCGCCTCCCGCCTTCGGGCAGCAGTGGCGGAGCGGGTGATGACCCCGGCGGTCGATGGTGGGCTGGCGGCCACGTCGGCCGACGACGGGGTGGCGGCCACGACCACCACCTCCCGCCTTCGGGCCGCGGTGGCGGAGCGGGTGATGGCCACAGTGGCCGGAAGTGGGGTGGCGGCCATGACGGCCACCTCCCGCCTTCGAGCCACGGCGGCGGATCGGGTGATGGCCCTGGCTTTCAACGGTGGTGTGGCGGCAACAGCGGCCGACGGGCACCGACGATGGAGCGTGTGGTGGGTGTTCCGCGCACACCCAACAGGGACGCGACGCGCACTACACTACGCCGGGGACTATGCCGCCACCGCGGTGTAGCCTCCCAGCTGGAGCTGTCCGCTGATGCCGACGGAGTGGCTGAGCGACGACGAAGGACAGGTGCCATTGGCGATTGTGGGAGACGCAGACAAGATAAGCTACAGGGAGGGAGGGAAAATTGCGACGCAGGACTCGCCGGCCGTGATGGTTTTTATAGCAGGCCGGTAAGCATTGGGATTTTGGAGGATTTCACCGAGTCGGGTAGGAAGCTTGCGTGGGAACCTGCGAGGTTGCGCGGGAATGGGCTCAGCGACGATTCATTGGCACCACTATTTGGCAAAAAGAATGCCATCGCTGTAAGCCAACAGCGGCAGCGGGATGACAAGACGTGCGAGAAGAGGACGAAAGGCCACGTACACATACGGTTAATAAAAAAACGTTTGTGATTTAATTACCTACTATACCACCGTCCTGGTTTATAAGTACGATTTAACTAATAAAATACGAATGCATGTCGCCAAAGATTATATAGTTAGATTTCTATCTGAACATAGTTTCCAATTATATAATTTTTAAAACATGCACTAACATTTTGTTGGTTAAATTTGAGGGCAAAGTATGGCATAGAATATAAAGGAGACTATAGACTAGACGGAGGTGGTAGCACACGGCCGCTCTCTACGCAGCGACGCAACTATAGGCCGGCTTGTAGGCGACCATTTCCTGCGTGTTCAACTGCTCTATGCGTGTGGGGACTTGCGGTTCAGGCGGCCACGGCGCGCTCTGCTCGCGTCCCGACGCGCGCTCTGCTCTCACGTCCCTCCGGGTGCTCTTCCCTCGTCCCTCCACGCGCGCTGCCAGTGTTTGGGGCCGGCGCACAATCACGCACGTTCGTGTGCAAGCGGTTGCGCCGGGCGCGGCGCGACGATGCAGTTACCCGCTGCAAAAACTGCCATGCGGACGCGCCGAGAATCCACGCCGCCCGGCCCCCTTTTATTCCTGTGGCCATTTACCTTCATCTCTCGTCTCACACGACACAATAAGCACACCCACGAGGACACATACAGAGAGGACATCCAGCGGTTCCAATGGCGCTCCCAGCGGCCGACGACGACAACGGTGGGCAGTTCACCACGCATCATGTAGTGGACACCCACGTGAGGGGGAAGGCCCTCTCGGTGGTGTACACGAATGATCCGGTCTCGGTGGAGAGCTCCATCCAAACTATGGAGCAGTTCCTTGCCGAGGACAAGTACCGAGTGGTCGGCTTCGACCTCGAGTACACCATTGGTCGTGCCGGGCACGATCAGAAGGTTGTCATCGCCCAGTTGTGCATGCGACAAGACGTCCTCATCTACGACTACCACCTTGCCACAAGGCCTTGCGAGCCTTTCTCCAGGTTTATCAACAGCTCCGACTACAGTTTCGCTACGGTGGACACCACCCATGATCTAAAAGTGCTCAAGGTCTGGGGCAGCGACAAAAACAAACAGAACTCCCTAGTTGACCTCGCCTCGGCCATCATCGACCCCTACTACGCGGAGATGAAGGAAGAGAGCAATAAGGACAAGAACGCCTGGCATAGTGTGTGGCATGAGAGACTAGATGAACAACATGTCAAGTATGCGGCCATAGACGCGTACACAAGCTACGAGATGTACAGGCGGATCGTTGACATGAGGAACTGTCTTCTTCCTAACCCAGACGAGGGATCGCGCCACATAGCAGTGGCGGGAGCGTCACAAGAAGTAGATGACTAGACGAACGTTTCTCCTACTTTAGAATGCATGCAATTGTTTATTGAGGTGTGTGTGAATGATCTGCATAGTCACTTATGTAATTGGATGTTTATTTCAGTTCTATATATATATATATATATATAGACACACACACACACACATGTTATTCTACTGTAGACAGAGCAATTCACGCGGCTTATTAGCAGCAATCGTCTGGGTTATTATTGGTCTTCGCACCCATTTCTGATTACGGACCTGTTTGCCGCGTATGTCACATCCTAGCTAGTTCATGCATTAGAGTGTTGCATCATGTCTCTTTTCCAGAAACTTGGGGAAGACAGAAACCCCCAGCACCCCCTCTGAAAACAACTAGGGTTTAGTAAAATTATTTTCAATGAACCTGAAATGCCCTTCTAAAAAGTCCACCCTTTTTGTCTTGGGTTAGGACCTCTGACAAAATGGGTTCACAATTTTCTAGGACACATAAGGTCACTGGATTAATTCTTTATCTATTTGCATTTGGGCATTTAAATGCTATAAAATAATTCAAATGCCCAAATAATTCTGGATTTAAGTGAGGGTTGTTAGGAATAATCCCAACAGAGCCCACAATTATTTGCAGGATTTTTGGAAACGTTTTAGTATTTTTAATAAAGCCTCGAAGTTACAGAAAAAATAGGAAAAACAAAACAGAATAAAGAGAGGGAGAGAATCTTACCTGGCAGCCCACTGGCTGGCCCAGCACTGTGCTGGCCCGCGCCAGTCAGCTGCTCCCTCTCGCCAGAGCAGGTAGAGAGGTGACGCCGGCGTGCGCGAGCTCACCACGGCGCCACCTGCTTGCCGCCCGCACCGCTGGACGTGCTGGTCGACCTCCACGTCGCCCGCTCGACCGCCCCGACACCCCCATTCGCCCCCTGCACCTCTCCCTCGCTCTCTCTCGCCATGGCCGAAGCAGCCGCCGTCGTCCCGCCGACGTAGCCGCGCCCACCGTCGTCCTCGCGCCGCTCTACCATGTCCACAAGCTCTGCCTTCATCTGCTATGCCAAGCCAGCCGAGCCCCGAGCGCTTGCACGCTCTACACCGCCTCCACCGACCCCGTCTTCGTCGATCACCGCCGGAGATCCATCTCGCCGTCGCTGCCGCAGCAGCTCGTCCCCGACCTCGCCGTCTGCTCCGTCGCAACCACCGGGAGCCTGGCCACCTCCCTATCCTCTCCATTCTCCCTCTCGAGCCCCGTAGCAACTGCACGTAGCTCACCCGCACGCGCCGTCGCCGAGCTCGTCGCCGACGAGGCTCCGGCCATCCAACGGTCGCACCACTATGGCCGTTAGCTTCACCGCATCGCCAGGAGCCCGTAGCACCATCGCACGCCCCTCGCCGCGCTCTCTAGCTACGGGTTCAACTACACCCGTACCCCGGCAGCCGCACCGCTCGTCGCCGGCGTCGATTCCGGCTACCCCGAACTCCACCACCACCAATCGATGCGGCTCGTTCCCAGCCGCGTATAGATACTCTCCGCCGCCCATTTGGTCGCCGGAGCACGGATCCCGCACCCCACCGCCGCGTCTGGCCTCGCCGGCAGCTAAACGCCGGTGAGTTGACCCCGTTTGACCCAGGCTGACCCCCTCCCCTGAGTCAATGACAAGTGGGGCCCGCCTGCTAATTAACCTGGATTAACTTTTAATTAATTCTAAATTAGAACTAACAGTGACACTGACGTGTGGACCCCACACGTCAGGTTTGACCTGGACGACCCCGCTGACCAGCTGACGTCACCCTGACGCATTAATTTAATTACTGGAATTATTTTTATACAGGAAATTCTAGAAAATACCACAAACTTGAAAAAATCATAGAAAATAATCTATAGCAAAGAATGAAAAGATTTATATATGAAATATGATCAGAAAAATCCAATCTATCCATCTGTACTGGTTTCATGCATGCTTAAGCAAATTAACCTGCTGTTTAGTGCAGAACAAGATAAAGCACTATTAAGGGCCATTTATGAGCTTGGAATTTGAATCTTTGATTCAAAATGGTTCAAACCCATCTGGTCTTAGTTGCATTAGCCCAATACATTCATTTTTCCATGTCTCATGAATGCATCATATTGTTGCACTTTGCTTGGTGTTGATTGTGTTTCGATGTGTTCTTCGTGGTAGGTTCTGCCTCCGAGGATATTCGTGAGTATCCAACTGAAGGGCAGTATTCCACTACCACTCCGTCAGGCAGGCAACCCATTGATCATTTCGATACAAACCCAACTTCTCGCTTCTGCTCTCGTTTACTGCATTAAGACAACGCGTTTCAAACTGCTGTGTGTTGCGGTAGTTGAACCCACTTCCTCTGCATGACCTGTCATTGCCACAGTAACTAGATGAAACCCACTAGCATGTGTAGGAGTTGATTGAGCCATGTTTGTCTTTCCTACCATGCTATGCTTAGAGTCGTGTCAGGTCTGGCTCATCGGGGTGATGAACTAGAGTGAAAGGTTGTGTCGGCAATGAGAGTGAAGTGTTGAATACGATTTGGTAAAGGTATCGATGAGAGGCCATGTAGGAGTACATGGTGGGTTGTTTCATTGAGACCGTCCTTAAGAACTGAGATTTGTATGTGTGATTTAAGATCAGCTACTACCACGCATTGGGCCCGAAACCAATGGACCCTCTCGGCTTCTTAATCACCCTTGTCCTCTGTCCAGGAGTTGCAAGTAGTTTCTGGTGTTTGTAGTAAGCTGGAGGCCGTGGACAGCGCTGACCCGAGGGGTGGGCTGTGATGCGGTAGGCTCGTGGCCCGGTGTACCGAGTCGCCCGTTTGGTGTCTCGGGAACCCTGCACACATCGTTCGGGGCCGTATGTGGAAACCTCGGCAGGACTCCCTGCGGATGGAACCTGAATAGGCGATAAACCTGGACTAGAGACTTGAGTGTTTAATTAGGCTATGGCCGACACCCTCGCTGGGCTTCCGCTTGAAGGTTGCCGAGTACATGTCGTGTAAACGGCGGTAAGTGGTGAGAGCGTGTGTGACGAAGTACACCCCTGCAGGGTATAGAACTATTCGAATAGCCGCGTCCGCGGTAAAGGACTACTTGGTCGCTTATGCAGTTCATAGACAAGTTAATGGTTACTACTAAAAGACTCAAGATAAGTGTGAGTACCGCGGATGGCCCTCTCGTGGGATGACAAGGGAGGATCCACGGTGGGGTATTGAGATGGTGATTAGTGGACTCGTGTGCGAAAACTATTTTACAAGTGGTGTCTCGTAGGATAGCTTAGCCAAGAGTCAAAGCCGGCTTGCTGCAATAACTCCACTACCTTCTTGAGAATGTGCATGTATAATAGGATCTGTTGTAAGACTTGCTGAGTACCTTTGTACTCATGTTGCTTTAATTACAGTTTTCAGACGACAACACCGCCCCCTTCGATGGGTTCTATGTAGATCTCGACGTTGACGAGTGACTTGCCACCCAGGTGGTGATCTGAGCTTGTGAAGGGCCTATGTAGATAGACAGGCTTCGTCAAGCCTTCTTTCTTTCTAGTTGTCTGTACTCAGACAAGTTTGCTTCCGCATGTGCTTGTATGTTTCTATGACTTGAGTGTCGGGTCATGTGACCCCAATCTGTATGAGCATGTTATGTATGGCTCTCCGGAGCCTTTAAATTAAGTACTTTGAGTTGTAGAGTTTTGTTGTGATGCCATGTTGTATTTACACATATCGAGCAT
Source organism: Triticum aestivum (assembly GCF_018294505.1). NCBI lineage: Eukaryota > Viridiplantae > Streptophyta > Magnoliopsida > Poales > Poaceae > Triticum > Triticum aestivum. The sequence goes on along the minus strand of NC_057814.1, from coordinate 317,066,801 downwards.
ATTCTGTGTGTGATTGAAATGCTTGGTATGTGTGGGATCCGACAATCTAGTTGTTTATCCTTGGCAGCCTCTCTTATGGGGAAATGTAGTCTAGTGCTCCCATGAGCCATAGTAGTCCGCTACAGCCCGGTTCACCGGAGTCCTGCTAGCCCAGCACTACTGCTCCGGACACTTGACTGGCCGGCATGTGTTTCACATCGTTCCTGTGTCTGTCCCTTCGGGGAAATGTCACGCGGTGACATCCGGAGTCCTGCCTAGCCTGCTACAGCCCGGGTTCCTGGAGTCCTGTTAGCCCAGTGCTACAGCCCGGATTCACATGCTGCTGACCGACACGTTCGATGTTGAATCATGTATGCCTGTCCCCATACGTTAGTGCCGCTTTGGGTTCACGACTAGCCATGTCAGCCCGGGTTCTCTGTCATATGGATGCTAGCGACACTGTCATATACATGAGCCAAAAGGCGCAAACGGTCCCGGGCCATGGTAAGGCGACACCCGTGGGAGTACCGTGCGTGAGGCCGCAAAGTGATATGAGGTGTTACAGGCTAGATCAGTGTGACTTAGAATTGGGGTCCTGACAGCGTATCACACACATCTTGTTCAATTGAACTGTTTCCATTGTGTTGCCTAATCACACATAGTTCATCCCAGTGAACCGGATGCTGTATATCGCACATGCCTTCATCTGGCTGCCCATTTCTTTTGTTCCTCCTCATCCTAAACAGTTAATTGAGCTGAACCGTATGCCCTGCATCGCACACGCAACTAAATTCTGAACCGTGTTTGATGCATCTGTCATCGCAAACGTTTGGCACCTTTTTTGACGGTTTTTTTACACCACCGTTTGCGATTATGGCATAGCACATAATTTCATCGAAGGGTCTCTGATTGTAGTGTCGCGTTTGGCCCATCCTGCGGTAGTGGGGCCCATAAACCCTCACCGTGTTAGGGACGCAAAATCAAAGGACATAACACCGGTAATGACGGAAACTAGGGCGGCAAGAGTGGAACAAAACACCAAGCATAAGGCCGAGCCTTCCACCCTTACCAAGTATATAGATGCATTAATTAGATAAGAGATATTGTGATATCCCATGATATCCATGTCCCAACATGGAACAACCTGCAACTGCACCTGCAACTAGCAACGCTATAAGAGGGGGTGAACAAAGCGGTAACATAGCCAAACAACGGTTTGCTAGGAAGGGTAAAAAGGTTAGAGGCTATCATGGCAAATTGGGAGGCTTGATAAACAAGTGGTCGGTAGCGCGACATAGCAATAGCATCGAGACAACTAGCATAGCAAAGATAGTAGTGAGATCCAAGGTGACGGTCATCTTGCCTGAAATCCCGCTAGGAAGAAGACCGAGTCCATGAAGAAGACGAACGGGCGTAGTCTAACAAATCCTCATGAACGCAACGAAACAGGAACTATCGAGAAGGAGCACAACCGGAAAGAAGCAAACAACACGGTAAACACACAACACATAAACATGAAATGATGCTCAACCAAGTATGATGTATGACAAGTCTACATGATGCTACTCATGGCAAGAGATGATGCATACAATAACAACACATCAAAGCAAGTTTAAATGAGGCCGGAAACAACATATAACAATTCCGGAAACTCCCCATATGCAAATTTCGAAATTGGTCCAGATCTGAATAACACATTACGTTGAAGTTGTTAAACAGCAATTTAAATTGCACCATGATGATCTACGCGTCTTTCTAGTCAAGTTACAAATAAAGTTCATTTAATTTGGAGCTACGGCCTACAAGATATGAGCAAAACAAGTTAAACATGGCATTAATGCAAATGCAAGCAAAACAACATCAAAAACACTCCAAAACATGGATGCAATAAGGTAACATGAAACTAAATGCAAAACGAAGCAAGTTTCATACAGAGCATGCTCAAAACGGAACAACGGTTCAACACATACACCCAATACAAGTCTCACACACAATCTGCCCAAAACAGCAAGTAAGCACTTTCCAATCAAAGAAACAACATGCTACAGGAAACATATGGACACAAACTTGATATGCACTCAAAGTACATATTACATGCTTCAAATAACATTAAGTTTCAGTTCATAAGAATCAAGATTAATCCAAGATGATCAATGCAAAAAAGCACCTTGATAACACCGATTATGACTTATTAACATGTTAGAGGCATGAAATAGACATGCTACAGTGCAAGATCATAACAATAAAAAGCATGGCATTGAAGTAAAGATTAAACATGGCCAAACATGATTACTAAGAATCTCCATATAACCCCTAGATCAATGGCATTCATCAAGATAAGATTGCAAATTAAAAACAGATTCTCAGACGAGAGAAAATCTGGGAATGCAAAACAATAACATTATGATGCTGACTTTGGAGGTACATAACAGCAAGCATAGCAACTTTAATAATTAATCAAAAGACACGTGCATGTATTAGACATAATATACTTCAACTTAGTCCATAGGCAGAAGTTCGCATGATGCATGGAGTAATTACTATGATTCTTGCAAAATGGAACATACTGTTAACAGGTTGACAGATTTGGCATGATGGCAACTTGAGAGCAAGAAAGAGACAAGCTACAACAAGTTATAAGGCAACCAAGGGCATGGCATAAAGGTACAAGTAACAAAGAGCAAATAACATCAAGGCATCATATACATATGGCTCATGGACTAGTGGAACCATCAAGACAAGTTTGAATGGTGTAACAGTTTCAGCAACTTTAAAACAACAACATCATTATAGCATGTTTGCAAGCTTGGAACAGAGGTCATATGAAGTTAAAAATTATCAAACTTGGCATGTGGACGACGTACTCATAGCATACTTCAATTCATCTAATTGGAGCATCTCCAAAAGAAGCATATATTAATTAATAACAAGCTCACAACATGGCATCATGAAGTTAACAGAAAATTGGAACATAATTTAGGCATGTTCATGTCAACAAAAAACATATGCTACATGACATTTATGAGGCATCAGAGGGCATGGCCAGCATGTACATGTAGAGCACTACAAAACATGAACACTGAGCTACTGCTAGAAATCACTAGAACTTGCTCAAGACATCATGGCAAGTATGCAAATGATAACAGGTTCACAGACTTGGCAGAAATTATCGTCACTGAAATCAGCAACAGCAAATACCCTACTTTGCAAGCTTGCCGCACTCACCACAAGGCACATAAAAATACATGGATTGCACCCCTATAAAGATGGCATGAATATGCTCCTAAAACATGTTGACATGATGCTCAAAATATAAACGCACGAAATGCTATGAAAAAGACAAATCAGCAAGTTACAACAGTTTTCAGCAGTTTATATCATTTAGCACTTCTGCAAAGATGATTATGGCATCAATATGAACTCCAACAAGCATGAAACAGCACCCATCATGTAGAACATTCAGAGATGAACAAGCGGACATATCATACACTCAAAACGGAGCCACATGCACCAAGTTGCAAGCATCACAATATGCACACATGCTGATATGGAATCTGGGGACTTGGCAGTTTTTCTGGGGGGGGGGGGACAGACGGGC